>NC_134363.1:87534179-87751149 GCF_048569485.1 Anomaloglossus baeobatrachus | reverse complement strand
TGTCAACACATGGTATGTCAATTCATCCACTCTTCTTTCCCATGAACTGAACTGCTCTTCCCTTTTCTCTGCTGTGTGTGCTAATACATGGTATGTCAATTCATCCACTCTACTTTCCCATGAACTGAACTGCTCTCCCCTTCTCTCTGCTGTGTGTGCCAATACATGGTATGTCAATTCATCCACTCTGCTTTCCCATGAACTGAACTGCTCTCCCATTCTCTCTGCTGTGTGTGCTAATACATGATATGTCAATTCATCCACTCTACTTTCCCATGAACTGAACTGCTCTCACCTTCTCTCTGCTGTGTGTGCTAATACATGGTATGTCAATTCATCCACTCTACTTTCCCATGAACTGAACTGCTCTCCCCTTCACTCTGCTGTGTGTGCTAATAAATGGTATGTCAATTCATCCACTCTACTTTTCTAATATATCCGACCTGTACTCTTTTTAGTTCAATCTCTACCTGGCATGCTCCAGGATCTCACTGTGACCTCTCCCCCCCTGTTACCCACCTTCCTTTTATGACCTTTGTTTATTTTGCCTATGTAAAGCTGCTTATGGCTCCTTTGATTGAGTGATCAAGGGGTTCTTTTGCACCCCACCCCTTCACAGCTGATTGCACTTGTATGAGTATATACTGGGGCAACTAAAAGTCTGCACCAGACTTTGTCTGCACCATGACAAGTATGCACCATATAAGTATGATGCATTGAATTAGGCCAGAGATATTATTATGATGCACTTGGTAATCTATCATCTACAATCACTTCTCTGCCATCATCTAATCATCATGTTTATCTTCCCTCAGGTAAGTCAATTCATCCACTCTACTTTCCCATGAACTGAACTGCTCTCCCCTTCACTCTGCTGTGTGTGCTAATACATGGTATGTCAATTCATCCACTCTACTTTCCCATGAACTGAACTGCTTTCCTTCTCTCTGCTGTGTGTGCTAATACATGGTATGTCAATTCATCCACTCTACTTTCCCATGAACTGAACTGCTCTCCTCTTCTCTCTGCTGTGTGTGCTAATACATGGTATGTCAATTCATCCACTCTACTTTTCCATGAAGTAAACTGCTCTCCCCTTCTCTCTGCTGTGTGTGTCAACACATGGTATGTCAATTCATCCACTCTTCTTTCCCATGAACTGAACTGCTCTCCCCTTCTCTCTGCTGTGTGTGCTAATACATGGTATGTCAATTCATCCACTCTACTTTCCCATGAAGTGAACTGCTCTCCCCTTCTCTCTGCTGTGTGTGTCAACACATGGTATGTCAATTCATCCACTCTTCTGTCCCATGAACTGAACTGCTCTTCCCTTCTCTCTGCTGTGTGTGCTAATACATGGTATGTCAATTCATCCACTCTACTGTCCCATGAACTGAACTGCTCTCCCCTTCTCTCTGCTGTGTGTGCTAATACATGGTATGTCAATTCATCCACTCTACTTTCCCATGAACTGAACTGCTCTCCCCTGCTCTCTGCTGTTTGTGCTAATACATGATATGTCAATTAGAGATGAGCGAACCGGTCCCGGTTCGGCTCGAGGTCGGTTCGCCGAACGGAGGTCCCGTTCGAGTTCGGCTCGTCGAACGTTCGACGAACCGAACTAGAACCAATAGGCTATAATGGGAGGCAATCACAAACACATAAAAATGCATGATAAATGTACACAAACAGTTAATAAACATTGTCATAACACTTACCGGTCCCCGCGATCCCTTCTGCACTCTGTCTCCTGCCGCTATTCCATCCGATGATCGCTGAATCCTCCCGGAGACCGGCACTGCCAGCAGAGATGCAGGACCTATCGTGACGTCAAAATAGCCATGTGACCAGTCACGTGGCTATTATCTCATTGGCTACAGACTGGTCACATGACTATGATGCGTTATGTAGGACCTGCGAGTGCATCTCTCCGGTACACGGTGCACATATGTGTATCGCCGTGTACCGGCGACATGCACTAGCACACGGTCGACTCCCTGTTCCGTTAGGGACCGGCTGACACAGCCGGTCATTAACGGGGATCACCGTTGCCATAGCAACGCAGTTATCGGTGACGTCACCGCTAACCGCGGCTCCGAGAGCACCATTGCTATGGTAACGCGTCTGTCAGCGTTACCGCTGTTACCGCTGACAGCCAGCACTGATCACTCACGGAGTGAAGGCTGCACGCTGCTTCCCGATTGTAGTGAGCATTGTAGTGAGGATGAGGTTCCCCAGCCCCAAGTGATGAGCTGGTGAACCTCATCCTTCCTCACTACAATCGTCACTACTACTACACTAGTGAGGATTGTAGTGAGGATGAGGTTCCCCAGCCCCAAGTGATGAGCTGGTGAACCTCATCCTTCCTCACTACAATCATCACTACTACTACACTAGAAAGAAAGAAGACAGAAGAGCAGGATCGTGGAGGGCTGACAGGGGGTAATAAAGATGGAGTCTCTAATGTGTCTGTGTATTTATTTCTATTAAAGTATTTTTTCTCTGTGTGGTGTTTTTTTTTTAACCCTTTATTGGAGATTCTTAATGGCCGGGTCAAACGTGCCTGACATTAAGAATCTCTGGCTTAATACTAGCTAGTAAAACAAAGCCAGTATTAACTCATGATTACCCAACAAGCCACCCGGCTCCAGGGCTGTTGGAAGAGTTGGATACAGCGCCAGATGATGGCGCTTCTATGAGAGCGCCATTTTCTGGGACGGCTGCGGACTGAAATCCACAGCAGAGGCGCCCAGAAACCTCAGGCTAACCTGTGCTGCGGATTCCAATCCCCAGCTGCCTAGTTGTACCCGGCTGGACACAAAAATGGGGCGAAGCCCACGTCATTTGTTTTTTAATTATTTCATGAAATAAGTGAAATAATTAAAAAAAAACGGGCTTCCCTATATTTTTGGTTCCCAGCCGGGTACAAATAGGCAACTGGGGGTTGGAGGCAGCCCGTGGCTGCCTGCTGTACCTGGCTAGCATACAAAAATATGGCGAAGCCCACGTCATTTTTTTGGTGGGCAAAAAACTTCTGCATACAGTCCTGGATGGAGTATGCTGAGCCTTGTAGTTCTGCAGCTGCTGTCTGCTCTTCTCCATACAGACAGACAGCAGCTGCAGAACTACAAGGCTCAGCATACTCCATCCAGGACTGTATGCAGAAGTTTTTTGCCCCCTGAAAAAATTATGTGGGCTTCGCCATATTTTTGTATGCTAGCCAGGTACAGCAGGCAGGTACGGCTGCCCCCAACCCCCAGTTGCCTATTTGTACCAGGCTGGGAACCAAAAATAAAGGGAAGCCCTTTTTTTATTATTTCATGAATTTCAGGGCCCCACTGCTGCGAATTGCAGTCTGCAGCCGCCTCAGAAAATGGCATTTTCATAGAAGCGCCATCTTCTGGCGCTGTATCCAACTCTTCCAGCACCTGCCTGCTATACTTGGCTAGCATACAAAAATATGGCGAAGCTCACGTCCTTTTTTTGTAGTTTTTTGGCAAAAAAAATAAAAAATGCTTCCCTGGATTTTCCATTGCCAGTGAAGGTAACACCAAGCAGTGGGGGTTAGCAGCCAGTAGCTGCTTGGATTACCCTTAGCTAGCAATACAAAAAATGCAGCGGGAGCCCATATATATTTTTTTTAATTATTTATTTAAATAACTAAAAATAAAATGGGCTTCCCTGTATTTTGATTGCTGGACATCACAGTGCTGTAAAAATAAATCTTTAAAAAAAATGACGTAGCGCTCCGCGGTATTTTTGATTCTCAGCGCAGATAAAGCAGACAGCTATGGGTTGCCACCCCCATCTGCCTGCCGTTACCTTGGTTGGCAATCAAAATACAGGGAAGCCCATTAATTTTTTCTATTTAAAAAATAGTTAAAAAAAAAATTACGTTGGGTCCCCCCATTTTTGATAGCCAGCTAGGGTAAAGCAGACGGCTGTAGCCTGAAAACCACAGCTGGCAGCTTTACCGTGGTTGGGGATCCAATGTGGAGGTCCCCTCAGGCTCTTTTTTATATTTATTTTATAAATATTAATAATTACACAATAAAAGTAGGGTCCCCCCCAAATTGGATCACCAGCCAAGGTAAAGCGGACAGCTGTGGTCTGGTATTCTCAGGGTGGGAAGGTCCATAGTTATCGGGCCTTCACAGCCTAAAAATAGCAGGCCGCAGGCACCCCAGACGTGGCGCATCCACTAGATGCGCCAATCCTGGCGCTTCACCCCAGCACATCCCGTGCCCTGGTGCAGTGGCAAACGGGGTAATAAGTCGGGTTGATACTAGCTGTAAAGTCACCTGAGATCAAGCCCAGCAGTTTGTGATGTCATGGCATCTATTAGATACCCAACATCATAAACTGTCAGTACTAACAAAAAAAAAAAAAAATCGACAAAAGAAATTTATTTGAAAAAACAGTCCCCAAAACATTTCCTCTTTCACCAATTTATTGTAAGAAAAAAAATAAAGGGGTCCCATGACGACTCTGGACCGTCTAGAATATGGGGGGAAGACACTCAGGGAACGTATCCCCCATTTTCTAGGAGTGCGGACCCTTCATGTGAGGAGTGTAGGTGCAATGAATCTGCACTCATTCTTCTCGGGTCCACAGCAGCAGAGTCCATGTCGTAATGGTTGCTACCAAAGCTGCAATGCCCTGCTCATGAGGTAAGGGCATGCCTAATCAGGAGAACTACTGTAGAGGAAGCTCTGCTCACTGGTATATAGGTGCTCAGAGGTAATAATAGTTAAAATTAGTGAGTAATCTCGGCACTCTAAATCTCCCAGACTAAGTCAGCAAGTCACAACGGATAGTAATGCAAAATCACTCTTTATTGGTCCGTATTAAGAAAAAAACAATTTTCATAAGCATATATGTTTTTGTTCAAAACAAGTTACAAATGACGTTTCGGCCTGAGCCTTCGTCAGATTGGACTTATCTGCATGTAATCATGAAAAATGACAATAATCAGTATCACATAAGAGTGAGAGAACAATAACATAAACTCGAACAATGTAGAGGTACAATTGGGATGCAGCAAAAAAATTGCAACACAGCAAGAAATGAAACACATGATACAAATGTCATAATACAGTACAAGGACAATATAGTAATGACAAATATGGGGTCAGAGTAGGCTTAGACAGCTCTGGTACGAAAGAGATGTCAATCATAAAGTAACATGTGCAGTAGGTGTAGAGCTACAGTATGCATGGCAGAGCTAATGGGTAGACCGACCATAGAAAAAGAACGGAGAAAAAGTGGAGAAAAAGTGGAGAAAAAGTGGAGAAAAAGTGGAATAAAAGTGGAGAAAAAATGGAGAAAAAAATGGAGAAAAAGTGGAGAAAAAGTGGAGAAAAAATGGAGAAAAAAATGGAGAAAAAGTGGAGAAAAAGTGGAGAAAAAGTGGAGAAGTGGAGAAAAAGTGGAGAAAAAGTGGAGAAAAAATGGAGAAAAAAATGGAGAAAAAGTGGAGAAGTGGAGAAAAAGTGGAGAAATAGTGGAGAAAAAGTGGAGAAAAAATGGAGAAAAAGTGGAGAAAAAATGGAGAAAAAGTGGAGAAATAGTGGAGAAAAAGTGGAGAAAAAGTGGAGAAAAAGTGGAGAAAAAAATGTAGAAAAAGTGGAGAAAAAATGGAGAAAATGTGGAGAAAAAGTGGAGAAAAAGTGGAGAAAAAGTGGAGAAATAGTGGAGAAAAAGTGGAGAAAAAGTGGAGAAAAAATGGAGAAAAAAAAGGAGAAAAAGTGGAGAAAAAAAAGAGAAAAAATGGAGAAAAAGTGGAGAAAAAGTGGAGAAAAAAATGTAGAAAAAGTGGAGAAAAAATGGAGAAAAAGTGGAGAAAAAGGTGAGAAAAAGTGGAGAAAAAATGGAGAAAAAGTGGAAAAATAGTGGAGAAAAAGTGGAGAAAAAGTGGAGAAAAAGTGGAGAAAAAATGGAGAAAAAGTGGAGAAATAGTGGAGAAAAAGTGGAGAAAAAATGGAGAAAAAAAAGGAAAAAAAGTGGAGAAAAAGTGGAGAAAAAGTGGAGAAAAAAATGGAGAAAAAGTGGAGAAAAAATGGAGAAAAAGTGGAGAAAAAGTGGAGAAAAAGTGGAGAAAAAGTGGAGAAATAGTGGAGAAAAAGTGGAGAAAAAGTGGAGAAAAAATGGAGAAAAAAAAGGAGAAAAAGTGGAGAAAAAGTGGAGAAAAAGTGGAGAAAAAATGGAGGAAAAAAATAGAGAAAAAGTGGAGAAAAGGTGGAGAAAAAGTGGAGAAAAAGTGGAGAAAAAATGGAGAAAAAATGGAGAAGAAGTGGAGAAGTGGAGAAAAAGTGGAGAAAAAGTGGAGAAAAAATGTAGAAAAAGTGGAGAAAAAAATGGAGAAAAAGTGGAGAAAAAGTGGAGAAAAAAATGGAGAAAAAGTGGAGAAAAAGTGGAGCACCCTTTGGTGCCTTTCATGTGGCACTAAGGGGTGCTTAGCTTTGTATTTAGCCAAAAAAATGAAAAAAAAAAAAATGACGTAGGGTTCCCCTTAGTTTTGTAGCCAGCTAGGGTAAAGCAGACGGCTGCAGCCTGCAGACCACAGCTGGCAACCTCACCTTGGCTGGTAATCCAAAACTGAGGGCACCCTACGCTGTTATTTTAAATTAAATAAATAATTTAAAAAAAAAACACGTAGGGGTCCCCCAAAATTGGATCACCAGCCAAGGTAAAGCAGACAGCTGGGGCCTGATATTCTCAGACTAGGGAGGTCCATGGTTATTGGACTCTCCCCAGCCTAAAAATAGCAGGCCGCAGCCGCCCCAGAAGTGGCGCATCCATTAGATGCGCCAATCCTGGTGCTTCGCCCCAGCTCATCCCGCGCCCTGGTGCGGTGGCAAACGGGGTAATATATGGGGTTAATACCAGATGTGTAATGTCACCTGGCATCAAGCCCTGGGGTTGGTGAGGTCAGGCGTCTATCAGATACCCGACATCACCAACCCAGTCAGTAATAAAAAAAAAATAGACGACAAACATTTTTATTTGAAAAAACACTCCCCAAAACATTCCCTCTTTAACCAATTTATTAGAATGAAAAACAAATCCAGGTCTGCTGTAATCCAAGGGATTGCCATGACGATCCACACTGTCCCAGTCAATGAAGAGCAGGATGTTCCCCATTGGCTGGGAGAGCAGTGCAGTGACCTGAGCTAACATCAATGGGTCAGTCCAGGTCACTGCAGGGGATGACAAGTGCTGCTGTCAGCGAGGTACATTACCTACGCTGATCTCCAGCACACTGACAGCACCTGTCACTGAGTTCAATGACCGCCGCCTTCACACCAAGTATCGCGAGAGGCCCGTGACGTCACCGCTAGTCAGTCTCGGGTCGGAAGCGAGAGGTGATGTGACAAGCGGCGGCCATGGAGGACAGTGACAGCGCTGAGGTCGGGATGGCGGGACTTCATCACCACAGGTAAGCCGAGCGGGGCCATGTGTGTGTGTGTGTGTGTGTGTGTATGTGTATGTGTATGTGTGTGTGTGTGTACGTGTGTACATGCTGCGGGCAGGAGGGGGCGGAGCGAGCTGAGCGGGGAAGTGTGGGCTTCCTGCACGTAACTAGGATAAACATCGGGTTACTAACCAAAGCGCTTTGCTTGGATACCCGATGTTTATCTTGGTTACCAGCTTCTGGCAGGCTGCCAGCGATGGCTCCTGCACACTGTAGCTGTAAAAAGCCCTGCTTTTTGCTGCTAGAACCGTTCTCGAACGTATCTAGAACTATCGAGCTTTTGCAAAAAGCTCGAGTTCTAGTTCGATCTCGAACAGCCCCCAAAATCACTCGAGACTAGAACTGGAGAACCGGGAACCGCGAACCGCGCTCAACTCTAATGTCAATTCATACACTCTACTTTCCCATGAACTGAACTGCTCTCACCTTCTCTCTGCTGTGTGTGCTAATACATGGTATGTCAATTCATCCACTCTACTTTCCCATGAACTGAACTGCTCTCCCCGTCTCTCTGCTGTGTGTGCTAATACTTGGTATGTCAATTCATCCACTCTACTTTCCCATGAACTGAACGCCTCTCCCCTTCTCCCTGCTGTGTGTGCTAATTAGAGATGAGCGAACCGGTCCCGGTTCGGCTCGAGGTCGGTTCGCCGAACGGAGGTCGCGTTCGAGTTCGGCTCGTCGAACGTTCGACGAACCGAACTCGAGCCAATAGGCTATAATGGGAGGCAATCACAAACACATAAAAATGCATTATAAATGTACACAAACAGTTAATAAACATTGCCATAACACTTACCGGTCCTCGCGATCCCTTCTGCACTCTGTCTCCTGCCGCTATTCCATCCGATGATCGCTGAATCCTCCCGGTGACGGCACTGCCAGCAGAGATGCAGGACCTATCGTGACGTCAAAATAGCCATGTGACCAGTCACGTGGCTATTATCTCATTGGCTACAGACTAGTCACATGACTATGACGCGTCATGTAGGACCTGCGAGTGCATCTCTCCGGTACACGGTGCACATATGTGTATCGCCGTGTACCGGCGACATGCTCTAGCACACGGTCGACTCCCCGTTCCGTTAGGGACAGGCTGACACAGCCGGTCATTAACGGAGATCACAGTTGCCATAGCAACGCAGTTAGCGGTGACGTCACCGCTAACCGCGGCTCCAAGAGCACCGTTGCTGTGGTAACGCGTCTGTCAGCGTTACCGCTGTTACCGCTGACAGCCAGCACTGATCACTCACGGAGTGAAGGCTGCACGCTGCTTCCCGATTGTAGTGAGCATTGTACTGAGGATGAGGTTCTCCAGCCCCAAGTGATGAGCTGGTGCACATCATCCTCATTATAATCGTCACTACTACTACACTAGTGAGGATTGTAGTGAGCATTGTACTGAGGATGAGGTTCCCCAGCCCCAAGTGATGAGCTGGTGCACATCATCCTCACTACAATCGTCACTACTACTACACTAGAAAGAAAGAAGACAGAAGAGCAGGATCGTGGAGGGCTGACAGGGGGTAATAAAGATGGAGTCTCTAATGTGTCTGTGTATTTATTTCTATTAAAGTATTTTTTCTCTGTGTGGTGTTTTTTTTTAACCCTTTATTGGAGATTCTTAATGGCCGGGTCAAACGTGCCTGACATTAAGAATCTCTGGCTTAATACTGGCTAGTAAAACAAAGCCAGTATTAACTCATGATTACCCAACAAGCCACCCGGCTCCAGGGCTGTTGGAAGAGTTGGATACAGCGCCAGATGATGGCGCTTCTATGAGAGCGCCATTTTCTGGGTTGGCTGCGGACTGAAATCCGCAGCAGAGGCGCCCAGAAACCTCGGGCTAACCTGTGCTGCGGATTCCAATCCCCAGCTGCCTAGTTGTACCCGGCTGGACACAAAAATGGGGCGAAGCCCACGTCATTTGTTTTTTAATTATTTCATGAAATAAGTGAAATAATTAAAAAAAAACGGGCTTCCCTATATTTTTGGTTCCCAGCCGGGTACAAATAGGCAACTGAGGGTTGGAGGCAGCCCGTGGCTGCCTGCTGTACCTGGCTAGCATACAAAAATATGGCGAAGCCCACGTCATTTTTTTGGTGGGCAAAAAACTTCTGCATACAGTCCTGGATGGAGTATGCTGAGCCTTGTAGTTCTGCAGCTGCTGTCTGCTCTTCTCCATACAGACAGACAGCAGCTGCAGAACTACAAGGCTCAGCATACTCCATCCAGGACTGTATGTAGAAGTTTTTTGCCCCCTGAAAAAATTATGTGGGCTTCGCCATATTTTTGTATGCTAGCCAGGTACAGCAGGCAGGTACGGCTGCCCCCAACCCCCAGTTGCCTATTTGTACCCGGCTGGGAACCAAAAATAAAGGGAAGCCCTTTTTTTATTATTTCATGAATTTCATGAAATAATTAGAAAACAAATGACGTAGGCTTCGCCCCATTTTTGTGTCCAGCCAGGTACAACTAGGCAGCTGGGGATTGGAATCCGCAGCACAGGTTGGCCTGAGCTTTCTGGGCCCCACTGCTGCGAATTGCAGTCTGCAGCCGCCTCAGAAAATGGCATTTTCATAGAAGCGCCATCTTCTGGCGCTGTATCCAACTATTCCAGCACCTGCCTGCTATACCTGGCTAGCATACAAAAATATGGCGAAGCTCACGTCCTTTTTTTGTAGTTTTTTGGCAAAAAAAATAAAAAATGCTTCCCTGGATTTTCCATTGCCAGTGAAGGTAACACCAAGCAGTGGGGGTTAGCAGCCAGTAGCTGCTTTGATTACCCTTAGCTAGCAATACAAAAAATCCAGCGGGAGCCCATATATATTTTTTTTAATTATTTATTTAAATAACTAAAAACAAAATGGGCTTCCCTGTATTTTGATTGCTGGACATCACAGTGCTGTAAAAATAAATCTTTAAAAAAATGACGTAGCGCTCCGCGGTATTTTTGATCCTCAGCGCAGATAAAGCAGACAGCTATGGGTTGCCACCCCCATCTGCCTGCCGTTACCTTGGTTGGCAATCAAAATACAGGGAAGCCCATTAATTTTTTCTATTTAAAAAATAGTTAATAAAAAAATGACGTTGGGTCCCCCCATTTTTGATAGCCAGCTAGGGTAAAGCAGACGGCTGTAGCCTGAAAACCACAGCTGGCAGCTTTACCGTGGTTGGGGATCCAATGTGGAGGTCCCCTCAGGCTCTTTTTTATAATTATTTTATAAATATTAATAATTACACAATAAAAGTAGGGTCCCCCCCAAATTGGATCACCAGCCAAGGTAAAGCGGACAGCTGTGGTCTGGTATTCTCAGGGTGGGAAGGTCCATAGTTATCGGGCCTTCACATCCTCACTACAATCGTCACTACTACTACACTAGAAAGAAAGAAGACAGAAGAGCAGGATCGTGGAGGGCTGACAGGGGGTAATAAAGATGGAGTCTCTAATGTGTCTGTGTATTTATTTCTATTAAAGTATTTTTTCTCTGTGTGGTGTTTTTTTTTAACCCTTTATTGGAGATTCTTAATGGCCGGGTCAAACGTGCCTGACATTAAGAATCTCTGGCTTAATACTGGCTAGTAAAACAAAGCCAGTATTAACTCATGATTACCCAACAAGCCACCCGGCTCCAGGGCTGTTGGAAGAGTTGGATACAGCGCCAGATGATGGCGCTTCTATGAGAGCGCCATTTTCTGGGTTGGCTGCGGACTGAAATCCGCAGCAGAGGCGCCCAGAAACCTCGGGCTAACCTGTGCTGCGGATTCCAATCCCCAGCTGCCTAGTTGTACCCGGCTGGACACAAAAATGGGGCGAAGCCCACGTCATTTGTTTTTTAATTATTTCATGAAATAAGTGAAATAATTAAAAAAAAACGGGCTTCCCTATATTTTTGGTTCCCAGCCGGGTACAAATAGGCAACTGAGGGTTGGAGGCAGCCCGTGGCTGCCTGCTGTACCTGGCTAGCATACAAAAATATGGCGAAGCCCACGTCATTTTTTTGGTGGGCAAAAAACTTCTGCATACAGTCCTGGATGGAGTATGCTGAGCCTTGTAGTTCTGCAGCTGCTGTCTGCTCTTCTCCATACAGACAGACAGCAGCTGCAGAACTACAAGGCTCAGCATACTCCATCCAGGACTGTATGTAGAAGTTTTTTGCCCCCTGAAAAAATTATGTGGGCTTCGCCATATTTTTGTATGCTAGCCAGGTACAGCAGGCAGGTACGGCTGCCCCCAACCCCCAGTTGCCTATTTGTACCCGGCTGGGAACCAAAAATAAAGGGAAGCCCTTTTTTTATTATTTCATGAATTTCATGAAATAATTAGAAAACAAATGACGTAGGCTTCGCCCCATTTTTGTGTCCAGCCAGGTACAACTAGGCAGCTGGGGATTGGAATCCGCAGCACAGGTTGGCCTGAGCTTTCTGGGCCCCACTGCTGCGAATTGCAGTCTGCAGCCGCCTCAGAAAATGGCATTTTCATAGAAGCGCCATCTTCTGGCGCTGTATCCAACTATTCCAGCACCTGCCTGCTATACCTGGCTAGCATACAAAAATATGGCGAAGCTCACGTCCTTTTTTTGTAGTTTTTTGGCAAAAAAAATAAAAAATGCTTCCCTGGATTTTCCATTGCCAGTGAAGGTAACACCAAGCAGTGGGGGTTAGCAGCCAGTAGCTGCTTTGATTACCCTTAGCTAGCAATACAAAAAATCCAGCGGGAGCCCATATATATTTTTTTTAATTATTTATTTAAATAACTAAAAACAAAATGGGCTTCCCTGTATTTTGATTGCTGGACATCACAGTGCTGTAAAAATAAATCTTTAAAAAAATGACGTAGCGCTCCGCGGTATTTTTGATCCTCAGCGCAGATAAAGCAGACAGCTATGGGTTGCCACCCCCATCTGCCTGCCGTTACCTTGGTTGGCAATCAAAATACAGGGAAGCCCATTAATTTTTTCTATTTAAAAAATAGTTAATAAAAAAATGACGTTGGGTCCCCCCATTTTTGATAGCCAGCTAGGGTAAAGCAGACGGCTGTAGCCTGAAAACCACAGCTGGCAGCTTTACCGTGGTTGGGGATCCAATGTGGAGGTCCCCTCAGGCTCTTTTTTATAATTATTTTATAAATATTAATAATTACACAATAAAAGTAGGGTCCCCCCCAAATTGGATCACCAGCCAAGGTAAAGCGGACAGCTGTGGTCTGGTATTCTCAGGGTGGGAAGCTCCATAGTTATTGGGCCTTCACAGCCTAAAAATAGCAGGCCGCAGGCACCCCAGACGTGGCACATCCACTAGATGCGCCAATCCTGGCGCTTCACCCCAGCTCATCCCGTGCCCTGGTGCAGTGGCAAACAGGGTAATAAATCGGGTTGATACTAGCTGTAAAGTAACCTGAGATCAAGCCCAGCAGTTTGTGATGTCATGGCGTCTATTAGATACGCAACATCATAAACTGTCAGTACTAACAAAAAAAAAAATCGACAAAAGAAATTTATTTGAAAAAACAGTCCCCAAAACATTTCCTCTTTCACCAATTTATTGTAAGAAAAAAAATAAAGGGGTCCCACGACGACTCTGGACCGTCTAGAATATGGGGGGAAGACACTCAGGGAACGTATCCCCCATTTTCTAGGAGTGCGGACCCTTCATGTGAGGAGTGTGGGTGCAATGAATCTGCAGTCACTCTTCTCGGGTCCACAACAGCAGAGTCCATGTCATAATGGTTGCTACCAAAGCTGCAATGCCCTGCTCATGAGGTAAGGGCATGCCTAATCAGGAGAACTACTGTAGAGGAAGCTCTGCTCACTGGTATATAGGTGCTCAGAGGTAATAATAGATAAAATTAGTGAGTAACCTCGGCACTCTAAATCTCCCAGACTAAGTCAGTAAGTCACAACGGATAGTAATGCAAAATCACTCTTTATTGGTCCGTATTAAGAAAAAAAAATTTTTCATAAGCATATATGTTTTTGTCCAAAACAAGTTACAAATGACGTTTCGGCCTGAGCCTTCGTCAGATTGGACTTATCTGCATGTAATCATGAAAAATGACAATAATCAGTATCACATAAGAGTGAGAGAACAATAACATAAACTCGAACAATGTAGAGGTACAATTGGGATGCAGCAAGAAAATTGCAACACAGCAAGAAATGAAACACATGATACAAATGTCATAATACAGTACAAGGACAATATAGTAATGACAAATATGGGGTCAGAGTAGGCTTAGACAGCTCTGGTACGAAAGAGATGTCAATCATAAAGTAACATGTGCAGTAGGTGTAGAGCTACACTATGCATGGCAGAGCTAATGGGTAGACCGACCATAAAAAAAGAACGGAGAAAAAGTGGAGAAAAAGTGGAGAAAAAATGGAGAAAAAAATGGAGAAAAGGTGGAGAAAAAGTGGAGAATAAGTGGAGAATAAGTGGAGAAAAAGTGGAGAAAAAGTGGAGAAAAAGTGGAGAAAAAGTGGAGAAAAAGTGGAGAAAAAAATGGAGAAAAAGTGGAGAAAAAGTAGAGAAAAAAATGGAGAATAAGTGGAGAAAAAGTGGAGAAAAAGTGGAGAATAAGTGGAGAATAAGTGGAGAAAAAGTGGAGAAAAAAATGGAGAAAAAGTGGAGAAAAAGTGGAGAAAAAGTGGAGAAAAAGTGGAGAAAAAGTGAAGAAAAAGTGGAGAAAAAGTGGAGAAAAAGTGGAGAAAAAGTGAAGAAAAGTGGAGAAAAAGTGGAGAAAAGTGGAGAAAAAGTGGAGAAAAAATGGAGAAAAAATGGAGAATAAGTGGAGAATAAGTGGAGAAAAAATGGAGAATAAGTGGAGAAAAAATGGAGAATAAATGGAGAAAAAGTGGAGAAAAAGTGGAGAAAAAGTGGAGAAAAAAATGGAGAAAAAGTGGAGAAAAAAATGGAGAATAAGTGGAGAAAAAGTGGAGAAAAAGTGGAGAAAAAATGGAGAAAAAGTTGAGAAAAAGTGGAGCACCCTTTGGTGCCTTTCATGTGGCACTAAGGGGTGCTTAGCTTTGTATTTAGCCAAAAAAATGAAAAAAAAAATGACGTAGGGTTCCCCCTAGTTTTGTAGCCAGCTAGGGTAAAGCAGACGGCTGCAGCCTGCAGACCACAGCTGGCAACCTCACCTTGGCTGGTAATCCAAAACTGAGGGCACCCCACGCTGTTATTTTAAATTAAATAAATAATTAAAAAAAAAACCACGTAGGGGTCCCCCAAAATTGGATCACCAGCCAAGGTAAAGCAGACAGCTGGGGCCTGATATTCTCAGACTAGGGAGATCCATGGTTATTGGACTCTCCCCAGCCTAAAAATAGCAGGCCGCAGCCGCCCCAGAAGTGGCGCATCCATTAGATGCGCCAATCCTGGTGCTTCGCCCCAGCTCATCCCGCGCCCTGGTGCGGTGGCAAACGGGGTAATATATGGGGTTAATACCAGATGTGTAATGTCACCTGGCATCAAGCCCTGGGGTTGGTGAGGTCAGGCGTCTATCAGATACCCGACATCACCAACCCAGTCAGTAATAAAAAAAAAATAGACGACAAACACATTTTTATTTGAAAAAACACTCCCCAAAACATTCCCTCTTTAACCAATTTATTAGAAAGAAAAACAAATCCAGGTCTGGTGTAATCCAAGGGGTTGCCATGACGATCCACACTGTCCCAGTCAATGAAGAGCAGGATGTTCCCCATTGGCTGGGAGAGCAGTGCAGTGACCTGAGCTAACATCAATGGGTCAGCCCAGGTCACTGCAGGGGGATGACAAGTGCTGCTGTCAGCGAGGTACATTACCTGCGCTGATCTCCAGCACACTGACAGCCCCTGTCACTGAGTTCAATGACCGACGCCTTCACACCAAGTATCGCGAGAGGCCCGTGACGTCACCGCTAGTCAGTCTCGGGTCGGAAGCGAGAGAAGGTGATGTGACAAGCGGCGGCCATGGAGGACAGTTACAGCGCTGAGGTCGGGATGGCGGGACTTCATCACCGCAGGTAAGCAGAGCGGGACCATGTGTGCAGAGTGTGTGTGTGTGTGTGTGTATGTATGTGTGTGTGTATAATACATGCCGCGGGCAGGAGGGGGCGGAGCGAGCTGAGCGGGGAAGTGTGGGCTTTCTGCACGTAACTAGGATAAACATCGGGTTACTAATCAAAGCGCTTTGCTTGGATACCCGATGTTTATCTTGGTTACCAGCTTCTGGCATGCTGCCAGCGATGGCTCCTGCACACTGTAGCTGTAAAAAGCCCTGCTTTTTTCTGCTAGAACTGTTCTTGAACGTATCTAGAACTATCGAGCTTTTGCAAAAAGCTCGAGTTCTAGTTCGATCTCGAACAGCCCCCAAAATCACTCGAGCATAGAACTGGAGAACCTCGAACCGCGAACCGCGCTCAACTCTAGTGCTAATACATGGTATGTCAATTCATCCACTCTACTTTCCCATGAACTGAACTGCTCTCCCCTTCTCTCTGCTGTGTGTACTAATACATGGTATGTCAATTCATCCACTCTACTTTCCCATGAACTGAACTGCTCTCCCCTTCTCTCTGCTGTGTGTGCTAATACATGATATGTCAATTCATCCACTCTACTTTCCCATGAACTGAACTGCTCTCCCCTTCTCTCTGCTATGTGTGCTAATACATGGTATGTCAATTCATCCACTCGACTTTCCCATGAACTGAACTGCTCTCCCCTTCTCTCTGCTGTGTGTACTAATACATGGTATGTCAATTCATCCACTCTACTTTCCCATGAAGTGAACTGCTCTCCCCTTCTCTCTGCTGTGTGTGCTAATACATGATATGTCAATTCATCCACTCTACTTTCCCTTGAACTGAACTGCTCTCCTCTTCTCTCTGCTGTGTGTGCTAATAAATGGTATGTCAATTCATCCACTCTACTTTTACAATATATCCGTCCTGTACTCTCTTTGGTTCAATCTCTCCCTGGCATGCTCCAGGATCTCACTGTGACCTCTCCCCCCCCCTGTTACCCACCTTCCTTTTATGACCTTTGGTTATTTTGCCTATGTGAAGCTGCATATGGCTCCTTTAATTGAGTGATCAAGGGGTTCTTTTGCATCCCACCCCTTCACAGCTGATTGCACTTGTATGTGTATATACTGGGGCAACTAAAAGTCTGCACCAGACTTTGTCTGCACGATGACAAGTATGCACCATATAAGTATGATGCATTGAATTAGGCCAGAGATATTATTATGGAACACTTGGTAATCTATCATCTACCATCACTTCTCTGCCATCATCTAATCATCATGTTTATCTTCCCACAGGTATGTCAATTCATCCACTCTTCTTTCCAATGAACTGATCTGCTCTCCCCTTCTCTCTGCTGTGTGTGCTAATAAATGGTATGTCATCCACTCTACTTTCCCATGAACTGAACTGCTCTCCCCTTCTCTCTGCTGTGTGTGCTAATACATGGTATGTCAATTCATCCACTCTACTTTCCCATGAACTGAACTGCTCTCCCCTTCTCTCTGCTGTGTGTGCTAATACATGGTATGTCAATTCATCCACTCTACTTTCCCATGAAGTGAACTGCTCTCCCCTTCTCTCTGCTGCTTGTGTCAACACATGGTATGTCAATTCATCCACTCTTCTTTCCCATGAACTGAACTGCTCTTTCCTTCTCTCTGCTGTGTGTGCTAATACATGGTATGTCAATTCATCCACTCTACTTTCCCATGAACTGAACTGTTCTCCTCTTCTCTCTGCTGTGTGTGCTAATACATGGTATGTCAATTCATCCACTCTACTTTCCCATGAACTGAACTGCTCTCACCTTCTCTCTGCTGTGTGTGCTAATACATGGTATGTCAATTCATCCACTCTACTTTCCCATGAACTGAACTGCTCTCCCCGTCTCTCTGCTGTGTGTGCTAATACTTGGTATGTCAATTCATCCACTCTACTTTCCCATGAAATGAACGCCTCTCCCCTTCTCCCTGCTGTGTGTGCTAATACATGGTATGTCAATTCATCCACTCTACTTTCCCATCAACTGAATTGCTCTCACCTTCTCTCTGCTGTGTGTGCTAATACATGGTATGTCAATTAATCCACTCTACTTTCCCATGAACTGAACTGCTCTCCCCTTCTCTCTGCTGTGTGTGCTAATAAATGGTATGTCAATTCATCCACTCTACTTTTCCAATATATCCGACCTGTACTCTTTTTGGTTCCATCTCTCCCTGGCATGCTCCAGGATCTCACTGTGACCTCTCCCTCCTGTTACCCACCTTCCTTTTATGACCTTTGTTTATTTTGCCTATGTGAAGCTATTTCTTGCTCCTTTGATTGAGTGATCAAGGGGTTCTTGTTGCACCCCACCCATTCACAGCTGATTGCACTTGTATGTGTATATACTGGGGCAACTAAAAGTCTGCACCAGACTTTGTCTGCACCATGACAAGTATGCACCATATAAGTATGATGCATTGAATTAGGCCAGAGATATTATTATGATGCACTTGATAATCTATCATCTACCATCACTTCTCTGCCATCATCTAATCATCATGTTTATCTTCCCACAGGTATGTCAATTTATCCACTCTACTTTCCCATGAACTGAACTGCTCTCCCCTTCTCTCTGCTGTGTGTGCTAATACATGGTATGTCAATTCATCCACTCTACTTTCCCATGAACTGAACTGCTCTCCCCTTCTCTCTGCTGTGTGTGCTAATACATGGTATGTCAATTCATCCACTCTACTTTTCCAATATATCCGTCCTGTACTCTCTTTGGTAGAGATGAGCGAACCGGTCCCGGTTCGGCTCGAGGTCGGTTTGCCGAACGGAGGTCCCGTTTGAGTTCGGTTCGTCGAACGTTCGACGAACCGAACTCGAACCCCATAGGAAACAATGGCAGGCATTCACAAACACATAAAAACACCTAGAAAACACCCTCAAAGGTGTCCAAAAGGTGAAAAACAACTCACAACACAACACAAACACATGGGAAAGTGACAAGGACATATACTCATGCAAAAACAAAAGAGCAGGACAAGGAAAAAGAGGAGGACACACAGATATATGAGTATATGCAAGGAAACATCGATGCCATTACTGTGCAACTTGAGCCCTGCTCATTTTAGGCTTCCAATCTGGATAAATTGCCTGAGCTCGCCACGTACGCCTTGGGGATCTTGTTGTGTCCTGCAGCCAGCGTTCTCTCGGAACCTGTCTTCAGTGCTGCTGGGGGTCTGTTGGCAGATAAGCACACGTGTCTGTCCACTGACAATGTGGACATGGCTCTCAGAGGACTTTTCTTCCCCTGGGTCAGCCAGTGGACGGGAAAGGCACGCGTATTTTTGATAGTGCTTCATGCAAAGCATCTTTTCCTTTTTCAAAAGGGGGGTCAACTGATGCCAGTCAAGTGGGGTGTGTGTGGCACAATTAGTGGCAACGAGGGAGACTGTGGTTGGAGTCCCCTCGCTTTTGAAAAAAGAACCAAGATGAACAAGTCATGGCTCTCAGAGGACTTTTCTTCCCCTGGGTCAGCCAGGGGACGGGAAAGGCACGCGTATTTTTGAGAGTGCTTCATGCAAAGCATCTTTTCCTTTTTCAAAAGGGGGGTCAACTGATGCCAGTCAAGTGGGGTGTGTGTGGCACAATTAGTGGAAACGAGGGAGACTGTGGTTGGAGTCCCCTCGCTTTTGAAAAAAGAACCAGGATGAACAAGTCATGGCTCTCAGAGGACTTTTCTTCCCCTGGGTCAGCCAGGGGACGGGAAAGGCACGCGTATTTTTGAGAGTGCTTAATGCAAAGCATCTTTTCCTTTTTCAAAAGGGGGGTCAACTGATGCCAGTCAAGTGGGGTGTGTGTGGCACAATGAGTGGAAACGAGGGAGACTGTGGTTGGAGTCCCCTCGCTTTTGAAAAAAGAACCAAGATGAACAAGTCATGGCTCTCAGAGGACTTTTCTTCCCCTGGGTCAGCCAGGGGACGGGAAAGGAACGCGTATTTTTGAGAGTGCTTCATGCAAAGCATCTTTTCCTTTTTCAAAAGGGGGGTCAACTGATGCCAGTCAAGTGGGGTGTGTGTGGCACAATTAGTGGAAACGAGGGAGACTGTGGTTGGAGTCCCCTCGCTTTTGAAAAAAGAACCAGGATGAACAAGTCATGGCTCTCAGAGGACTTTTCTTCCCCTGGGTCAGCCAGGGGACGGGAAAGGCACGCGTATTTTTGAGAGTGCTTAATGCAAAGCATCTTTTCCTTTTTCAAAAGGGGGGTCAACTGATGCCAGTCAAGTGGGGTGTGTGTGGCACAATTAGTGGAAACGAGGGAGACTGTGGTTGGAGTCCCCTCGCTTTTGAAAAAAGAACCAAGATGAACAAGTCATGGCTCTCAGAGGACTTTTCTTCCCCTGGGTCAGCCAGGGGACGGGAAAGGCACGCGTATTTTTGAGAGTGCTTCATGCAAAGCATCTTTTCCTTTTTCAAAAGGGGGGTCAACTGATGCCAGTCAAGTGGGGTGTGTGTTGCACAATTAGTGGCAACGAGGGAGACTGTGGTTGGAGTCCCCTCGCTGTGTTTCTAAAAGAACCAAGATGAACAAGTCATGGCTCTCAGAGGACTTTTCTTCCCCTGGGTCAGCCAGGGGATGGGAAAGGCACGCGTATTTTTGAGAGTGCTTCATGCAAAGCATCTTTTCCTTTTTCAAAAGGGGGGTCAACTGATGCCAGTCAAGTGGGGTGTGTGTGGCACAATTAGTGGAAACGAGGGAGACTGTGGTTGGAGTCCCCTCGCTTTTGAAAAAAGAACCAGGATGAACAAGTCATGGCTCTCAGAGGACTTTTCTTCCCCTGGGTCAGCCAGGGGACGGGAAAGGCACGCGTATTTTTGAGAGTGCTTAATGCAAAGCATCTTTTCCTTTTTCAAAAGGGGGGTCAACTGATGCCAGTCAAGTGGGGTGTGTGTGGCACAATGAGTGGAAACGAGGGAGACTGTGGTTGGAGTCCCCTCGCTTTTGAAAAAAGAACCAAGATGAACAAGTCATGGCTCTCAGAGGACTTTTCTTCCCCTGGGTCAGCCAGGGGACGGGAAAGGAACGCGTATTTTTGAGAGTGCTTCATGCAAAGCATCTTTTCCTTTTTCAAAAGGGGGGTCAACTGATGCCAGTCAAGTGGGGTGTGTGTGGCACAATTAGTGGAAACGAGGGAGACTGTGGTTGGAGTCCCCTCGCTTTTGAAAAAAGAACCAGGATGAACAAGTCATGGCTCTCAGAGGACTTTTCTTCCCTGGGTCAGCCAGGGGACGGGAAAGGCACGCGTATTTTTGAGAGTGCTTAATGCAAAGCATCTTTTCCTTTTTCAAAAGGGGGGTCAACTGATGCCAGTCAAGTGGGGTGTGTGTGGCACAATTAGTGGAAACGAGGGAGACTGTGGTTGGAGTCCCCTCGCTTTTGAAAAAAGAACCAAGATGAACAAGTCATGGCTCTCAGAGGACTTTTCTTCCCCTGGGTCAGCCAGGGGACGGGAAAGGCACGCGTATTTTTGAGAGTGCTTCATGCAAAGCATCTTTTCCTTTTTCAAAAGGGGGGTCAACTGATGCCAGTCAAGTGGGGTGTGTGTTGCACAATTAGTGGCAACGAGGGAGACTGTGGTTGGAGTCCCCTCGCTGTGTTTCTAAAAGAACCAAGATGAACAAGTCATGGCTCTCAGAGGACTTTTCTTCCCCTGGGTCAGCCAGGGGATGGGAAAGGCACGCGTATTTTTGAGAGTGCTTCATGCAAAGCATCTTTTCCTTTTTCAAAAGGGGGGTCAACTGATGCCAGTCAAGTGGGGTGTGTGTGGCACAATTAGTGGAAACGAGGGAGACTGTGGTTGGAGTCCCCTCGCTTTTGAAAAAAGAATCAAGATGAACAAGTCATGGCTCTCAGAGGACTTTTCTTCCCCTGGGTCAGCCAGGGGACGGGAAAGGAACGCGTATTTTTGAGAGTGCTTCATGCAAAGCATCTTTTCCTTTTTCAAAAGGGGGGTCAACTGATGCCAGTCAAGTGGGGTGTGTGTTGCACAATTAGTGGCAACGAGGGAGACTGTGGTTGGAGTCCCCTCGCTGTGTTTCTAAAAGAACCAAGATGAACAAGTCATGGCTCTCAGAGGACTTTTCTTCCCCTGGGTCAGCCAGGGGATGGGAAAGGCACGCGTATTTTTGAGAGTGCTTCATGCAAAGCATCTTTTCCTTTTTCAAAAGGGGGGTCAACTGATGCCAGTCAAGTGGGGTGTGTGTGGCACAATTAGTGGAAACGAGGGAGACTGTGGTTGGAGTCCCCTCGCTTTTGAAAAAAGAATCAAGATGAACAAGTCATGGCTCTCAGAGGACTTTTCTTCCCCTGGGTCAGCCAGGGGACGGGAAAGGAACGCGTATTTTTGAGAGTGCTTCATGCAAAGCATCTTTTCCTTTTTCAAAAGGGGGGTCAACTGATGCCAGTCAAGTGGGGTGTGTGTGGCACAATTAGTGGAAACGAGGGAGACTGTGGTTGGAGTCCCCTCGCTTTTGAAAAAAGAATCAAGATGAACAAGTCATGGCTCTCAGAGGACTTTTCTTCCCCTGGGTCAGCCAGGGGACGGGAAAGGCACGCGTATTTTTGAGAGTGCTTCATGCAAAGCATCTTTTCCTTTTTCAAAAGGGGGGTCAACTGATGCCAGTCAAGTGGGGTGTGTGTTGCACAATTAGTGGCAACGAGGGAGACTGTGGTTGGAGTCCCCTCGCTGTGTTTCTAAAAGAACCAAGATGAACAAGTCATGGCTCTCAGAGGACTTTTCTTCCCCTGGGTCAGCCAGGGGATGGGAAAGGCACGCGTATTTTTGAGAGTGCTTCATGCAAAGCATCTTTTCCTTTTTCAAAAGGGGGGTCAACTGATGCCAGTCAAGTGGGGTGTGTGTGGCACAATTAGTGGAAACGAGGGAGACTGTGGTTGGAGTCCCCTCGCTTTTGAAAAAAGAATCAAGATGAACAAGTCATGGCTCTCAGAGGACTTTTCTTCCCCTGGGTCAGCCAGGGGACGGGAAAGGAACGCGTATTTTTGAGAGTGCTTCATGCAAAGCATCTTTTCCTTTTTCAAAAGGGGGGTCAACTGATGCCAGTCAAGTGGGGTGTGTGTGGCACAATTAGTGGAAACGAGGGAGACTGTGGTTGGAGTCCCCTCGCTTTTGAAAAAAGAACCAAGATGAACAAGTCATGGCTCTCAGAGGACTTTTCTTCCCCTGGGTCAGCCAGGGGACGGGAAAGGCACGCGTATTTTTGAGAGTGCTTCATGCAAAGCATCTTTTCCTTTTTCAAAAGGGGGGTCAACTGATGCCAGTCAAGTGGGGTGTGTGTTGCACAATTAGTGGCAACGAGGGAGACTGTGGTTGGAGTCCCCTCGCTGTGTTTCTAAAAGAACCAAGATGAACAAGTCATGGCTCTCAGAGGACTTTTCTTCCCCTGGGTCAGCCAGGGGATGGGAAAGGCACGCGTATTTTTGAGAGTGCTTCATGCAAAGCATCTTTTCCTTTTTCAAAAGGGGGGTCAACTGATGCCAGTCAAGTGGGGTGTGTGTGGCACAATTAGTGGAAACGAGGGAGACTGTGGTTGGAGTCCCCTCGCTTTTGAAAAAAGAATCAAGATAAACAAGTCATGGCTCTCAGAGGACTTTTCTTCCCCTGGGTCAGCCAGGGGACGGGAAAGGCACGCGTATTTTTGAGAGTGCTTCATGCAAAGCATCTTTTCCTTTTTCAAAAGGGGGGTCAACTGATACCAGTCAAGTGGGGTGTGTGTGGCACAATAAGTGGCAACGAGGGAGACTGTGGTTGGAGTCCCCTCGCTATGTTTCTAAAAGAACCAAAATGAACAAATCATGGCTCTCAGAGGACTTGTCTTCCCCTGGGTCAGCCAGGGGACGGGAAAGGCACGCGTATTTTTGAGAGTGCTAAATGCAAAGCATCTTTTCCTTTTTCAAAAGGGGGGTCAACTGATGCCAGTCAAGTGGGGTGTGTGTGGCACAATTAGTGGCAACGAGGGAGACTGTGGTTGGAGTCCCCTCGCTGTGTTTTACATGATTTTCGAAGGGCATGACATGCCTAAGAGGTTGAGTTTCATCATCTGCAACTTGTTGGCAACAGAAAGGCTGCCTTTACACCCTTTTGAGACCGAGGATTTTTGAGACCTTATGCCCATTGCAGTGCCCCAAGAGCCGATGGGAAGTCGTCACTCCTTCTCCAAGAATGGCGTGCCCGCGCTACCACAGTACGTCGCACACAACCTCACCGATTCCTTGAGAAACTCTGTGTGTGACAGGGTGCATTTCAACACAGATACTTGGACCAGTAAGCATGGACAGGGGAGTTACATGTTGCTGACTGGGCACTGGGTAACTATGGTGAGAGATGGAGAAGGGTTTGCTGTACAAGTCTTGCCGTCCCCACGACTTGTGTGTCAATCCTTCCTCTGTATGTACAAGTTCCTCCACTGCTTCTGCCTCCTCAACCTCGTGTGGGTCCTCCACCTCGGCCCAAACCCTGTGTGGTCAGGTCACCCTTCCTTGTAACTGCGCCCAAGGAATCCCACACACCTCCTTACTATGCTGGCAGCAGAGCTCAAGGCCATCAGGCGGTCAAATGTTTACTTTAAAATGTAGGGGAAATGTGAGACAGCGCTGAGTAATTGTGGACGGTTAGCTCTGGAGAGTGAGACCGAGTTTCATCAATGGTTGTCTACACTCAACCAGCAGTCAGAGGAGGTCGGGTGTGACAATGATGCAAACCAGTCTGCGACCCTTCTTCAGGGCAATGTGACGTGCCTTGTATGGCTCATGTGTTGAACCTGGTTGTCCAGCAATTTTTAAAACACTATCCCGGCCTACATGTCCTTCTACAGAGGGCACGGTGTAACGCCTGCCTGGATCGACACACTCATATGGGCTGTAAAGGATAGGCTAGAGGCAAGCCACTCACCAAGCTGGACACCCAGAACCCTGAAACCCTTTAACCCCTATACAGTGATTTGGAATTACACAGGGCCCAAGTTGATCAATACCTGTGGAAGGCTGCAGTTCCAGAGAATAGTAGTCATGCAGGGTCAAAAACATTAATTGAGGAAGAGGAACAGAATGGGATGGCCAGGACTTAATCAGAAAACAAGCAGAGGTGAAATGCGGATCGGCCAACGAGGTACATAAACAGCAAGCAGGAAACGTAGTCAGGTAACAAGCACACAAACTCATAAAACTGAACTGGGGGTAACAGTAACAAGAGGTTCATAGCTTTGTCTGGCAGTGGTCTGCAGACAGGAGGGGCCTAAAAAAGGGTGTGGTGTCTTCCCATTGGGACCAGAGTACAAATTGATTGAGTGGACCACGTTGGTGACTTAACAGCCGTGTGCGGCAATGATGCAAACCTGTCTGCGGCCCTTCGTCAGGGCAATGTGACACACGGGCCTTGTATGGCTCACGTGTTGAATCTGATTCTCCAGCAATTTTTAAAATACCATCCCGGCCTACATGGCCTTGTGCAGCGGGCACGCTGCTATGTGCTCACTTTCATCCTTCGCACCCAGCAGCTCAACAACTTTCATCGCTCCTGAAGTCTTACGGTCTGGCGGTTAAACGCCGGAAATGCGATGTTCTGACACGCAGGAATTGGAATCTGCACATGTTGCAGTGTCTGTGGCAGCACCGCAGAGCCCTGCTGAAATACGGTCTGACGTATACCCTGGGCTAACTTGATCCAGAGGTGGTGCAGATCACGCTGCTGGAGTGGTGTCAGATCAAGGACCTATGCACCCTTCTACACAGTTTACAAATGTCGACGAAGATGTTTAGCACTGGCGATGCCATTCTCAGCGTGACAATTCTGGTCATCTACAAGATGGAGCACACCGTAAGCATTATTCGGAGTCAGGTGTTGGTCCAAGAGGAAGGTGAGGAAGTACAGGAGGAGTCATATGCAGAAGGGATAATAAGATCTACAAGGTCCATACGGTGAGCGGCACCTAGGCGGCAGTCATGGTGGGGGATAGGGATTAACAAGGGCGCATAGTATCAGCAAAAATTGTTGAGGAAGGTGCAGGAGCCATGAAGAATTGGAGGACGAACTTGCGATGGGCATGGAAGACTCAGCAGATGAGTGAGAGCTTGCTCACATTTCGGTTGTGCGAGGCTGGGGGGAGAGGGCAGAGGAAGGAGACACGATTCTCACCTCTCTGCCACCAACACACTAAG
Source organism: Anomaloglossus baeobatrachus (assembly GCF_048569485.1). Lineage (NCBI taxonomy): Eukaryota > Metazoa > Chordata > Amphibia > Anura > Aromobatidae > Anomaloglossus > Anomaloglossus baeobatrachus. Next base: position 87,725,439 of record NC_134363.1, on the reverse strand, counting down.
GACTTGGTCCTCCTGGATGCACAAGACACATGAGCGTCTTCTTGCTGCACTACCTACAACATGACCCTCGGATTGTACGAGTTCGAAGTAATGCTAACTACTGGGTTGCCACACTGTTAGATCCCCGGTACAAGACAAAATTTGGTGAAATAATTCCTGCCATATAAAGGGACGCACGTGTACAGGAGTATCTTCAGAAGGTGGTACGCAATCTTCGATCTGCTTTTCCACTAAACACCAGTGCTGCACAGAGTGAATCTCAACGCTTTGTCATGGATAGGAGGAAATGGTCTTTTACTTGTCCACATCTGAGGGACCGAGGGCTGGCTGCTGTGCTGAGATGGCATTGAGTACGGTGTCCCTGCAGAGTTGCACTTTTGGTCATATACAAAATGAGTTGAAAAAGGACAGATGCTGGTGGAAAGGGGAACAGGTGTGTTGGAAAGGGGAAAAAAGTTTTGGTCCGTGGGTTTGGTGGTTAAGCAAAAGTAACATTTGATGAAGAAACACCATCTGTTACGGTGGGACTGGCAGATTTGGATAAGGTGGTATATACTATGTTACCGCTATATAACGAAAATTAATAAGAAAAGAAAGAGAAAGGTATATATCCCCATCAGCAGTCAGTGTCCACCGTGCTCCCAGATGGAAAAGGAGAGGTTGGCAACTGGAAGGTTCGGTGGAGGATACAGAGCTGTGTGGCTATGAAACTAATAGTAGCCTGAACCAAGTTAGACGCCACTCGGATCTTGAGACTGGGAGCCCTGTTAGCGTCACAGGGTCCACACGCCCACCCAGCCCAGGAACTCCCTGTTAACATCACAGGGGCCATTCAGTACGCTGACCGTGTGCATTGGGGCCACACCTGTGGACAGCAGGCGCATCAGCAGCAGCAGGCCTGTTAATGCCACTGGGCTGCACAAGCAGGACTTGTAGGACAGGAGCTGGTCTTAACCGTTCTGCGTTACCAACTGTGGTGGCGGCCTGCATCGACGCCCTATCCCTGCCTACCTCTGGCCTAAAGCCGCAATGGGTTCAACACATGGAGGTGTGCTCTTTCGGAGCATAATAGAAGACTGCGCACCTCCTTGTTGTCTCCAGCCCCTTTTATAACCTGGGTTCGCCCCAAACCAGGGTGGACCACAATGCACCTCCTGGAGACAAAAGCAGAGTGATACGTCATGAGTGGCATAACTAGCGTCCTATTTGGAACCGCAACTTCAATGATGACCTCATGGCTGTCATGACCCAAACACCTCACCAGTCATCGTCTGACCATCAATAATGAGGTGACAAGTCATAAGGGCGGGCCTCTGCAAGCCATTTGGGAGTGGCCTGGCCACATCGTCAGGACACCTGATGCCCTGTGGTCTAAATGGGCCCCCCACATCAGGGGCAGGGCCAAAGAGTTCATTACCGTACCTAGTTTCAGATGCAGTAAGTGCCTGACCATGGTCAGTTGCATGAAATACAGTCTCTGAAAAAAGACTATCAGCTTTAGCATGGTGTCTATGCACAACACAGGACTTAGACCCGGCACGGAGTGCAAGTACCTGTGCAAAGAGGCTTTTCGCACTAAGTGTGGGAGCATGCGCTGTAGCCCGAAATGAAGACTTAGCCTCAGGAATGGCACAGTCAGGCTGAGCATACTCACTAGGCGAAACACTGGAGTTAGGCTGCGGCTGGGGTAAATCGGCACACGCATGCGCACTAGCTGCCTCTCCACACTTAGACGTGGAGGAGAAAGCAGCCAGCTGGACAACCCGAGGCACAGGCCTAAATGGCAGCTGATGCCTGGGCGCAACTGAAACCGCAGCAGGCTGCTTGCGTTTAAGGCGTCACCGTTTTGTAACAACAAATACCATCCAAAAGAACAGGTGTACTTCTTCCCATGGATAATCTGATATGATCCCTTTTTTCATGGACACGACCATCGCTAACAAATGTAGATGAGGCCAAATCAGCAGCTGCTTCAATGGATCTGAAGTGCTCCATAAAGTGGCCTCTCCTCCACCCCAATTTCAAGATCCCAAATACTCCATTCCTCTGTGGTGTCAATCCAATCGCACTTGCTTCCTAACAGCTCTCAAGTTTCCACCAGCCCTGCTGAGTATGGGGTGACAGAGATGGTTGAGTTTGCATAGCTGTTCAGTCGCACTATAGCCTGGGAATCAGAGGTCTGCTCCAAAGCTGCAATGAGTACAGACAAGGAAGTTATTATTATTTTTATTATTATTGATTTATAGAGCACCATTGATTCCATGGTGCTGTACATGAGAAGGGGGTTACATACAGAATACATATACAAGTAACTATAGACAGACTGGTACAGAGGGAAGAGGGCCCTGCCCTTGCGGGATTACATTCTAAAGGATTTTTGGGAGGAGACAGTAGGAGAGGTTTAGGTTGAGCGTCAAGTACGTATGGTGGTGGTGTCATTGAAGGTTATAGTCATTTCTGAACAGATGAGTTTTCAGATTCAGTTTGAAGCTTGCGTGTGTAGCAGATAATCTGACGTGTTGAGGTAGCGAGTTCCATGAGACAGGTGAAATGATCTGCGCAGATGGCCAGAAGCTTTGTGAGTGGGATCCAGGCCCCGATGAAGAAGGTGCTGAGCCTAATCTACACCCTCATTTCCAAAAAGTAAATCCTCCTGGTGGAGACAATGGGGAACATGATGAGGAGCACAGATACCTGATTGGAAGGACAACTTTACTATTCGGTCAGGGCAGGAAGAGGTTGTCTCGGAGGACTCAGGACGAGGGGAATGAAAACACACAGGTTTATTGATGAGGTTGGAGACCACACTTACTGTCAAACCAAAGTCAGCCAGTCGATGAGGTCAGCAGAGGAGGTGGAGGAGGATGCTACTGACGACGAGGTTACGTTGCGTCTTCCTGGCCAGAGACAAAGTACTGGAAGCACGTCAACAACTGAATCCTGGACCACAACTTTGACTCTGAGCAGAAGTCGTGTTGGCTATGCAGGTCGCATGGGCTGTAAGACTTTCCTAGCCTGTGAATTTTTGGACATCGCAAAGGATCACCCAAGTCATGGAATCTGTAAGATTTGTCAACAATCTGTAAGTAGAAGGCAAAAACTCACACTTTTGAGTACTTCCTCCATTAAGTATCACATGGATATGAATTGACAGCGTGAAGGTGTATTGCTCAGCTTTAGCAACTGTCAACGCAATATGCTTATTTTCCGTTCATTGCATGCATTGTTGCAGACTACACACAAGGGGCTGCTGTTTTTTTGGATCTGCCTTTGGGCACTATAGCAATAGAAAATTGCTCTTCGGGTGTGGACTTGGAGATGCTGTCTATGAGCAGAAGGAAAAGCTAAAGGTGTGTGTTACAGCAAGGAGCCACCGCGGAAACACTTCGTTCAATTGTGAGGGGAGTTGTGTTGTACTTTGATGATGAGCACTGTAACGTCAGTGAGCAGCATCCTGTGCCACAGACCAACATTCTTACGGTGCTGTCTATACTGTTTATCGTGAGAGGAGCGTAAAGTCTGTATTTCTGGCAACTGGACATCACAGTACCCGGGTACGGTAGGCTGTGCCCAGACAATAATGCGGGCACGCAACACTTTGTTTTATTAGCAAAACACATATCTGTTCTGGGTAGGCCGACTATATAGACAATAAGACTTGCTGCCTCTGCACTGTCAAATTGTCATGTACAGTTTAAATCATAGAGGGACAGCAACACATGTTTGCATTGACTGTTGCCTTTCAAGATTTAAATGACTGTGTTGCAGAGCTGTGTGGTTTGCATTCACACTGTTATCATCTGCATTATCTGTGAGGCTTCAGCTAACAAGGCTATTCAGGGGGGGTAATGTGTTTTGTCTATGTTTAGGTAGATAACTTGGAAGCTCTTGTGATGCGCCACTGGTAAGTCGTGTTCGCACACACACACACACACGCACAAACACACAATTACTGCTACACAGAGGGATTAGCAGGTAGTAGGCAACAGAATAGATTGTTCAATTATTTAAATTGTATGCATGCTTCTTACTGTTTGTTTTGGTAAAGTTAAACAATCATTTATCAACCCAACTGCCTAGAGTCCTTTTCCTGTTGCCTGGTTTTGCTGCATACTGGGGAGCCCACCCTGTACACGACTTAAAATGAAGCATAAGTCGCAATGTGAATTTCACTGTGCTACAATGCGGCCTAGCGTGCCTGTGCAACCACCGCCTGCTCCATCAAGTGCATCTGCGTGCTCTTCATCCTCTGTGACTGTGGGGACAGCAGTCACACATGGTTTTTCACACTGAACTTCCACTCCTTTACCCGCAACAGGGAGTGTGATTGGCAGGTCATCACTTGTTTTGGAAGTGGAAACAGAAGGTATTGTTGAGCTGTCAGACATCGAGAGAACCATCATTGGATGCAGGCTACATTATATCCACGCCTGCACCTTCGTCACAGATTGCCTGGACTACCTGCAGTTAATAATTGCATTCCAGAAATGGAAAGGAGTGTAGAATGCACATGTGTTGTACCTTGCTTGGCAGCAAAGGAACACTAACTTAGTATTCCAGACAATTTTAGGATGTCAGAAAAAGAGTCAGCTCTTTGGGCAAATTAAATAGCGTGGCAAAAGTGGACAGATGGGTACAGTGGCCGTGTTCTGTGGGTACCAGGACAGTAAAAGAAGCCTCACTTTCTATCCCTCCTAATGATCAAATGCAGCAAGGAATTCCCTGAGTTTGCTAAGAAATTAGCACAGCAAAATGTGCATGAGGGTAGAATGCAGAGGTGCTTGAGATTGCTTGGCACAAGTGGCACAATAAAAAGTCCTACAGGCATTTTTTGTATGCCACTAAGTTGCAGTATTTTTTGCTATCATTATAGCTTATTAAAAACAGAGCAGGAGGGTGTCATGCAGAGGTGCTGCACATAGATTTGCACCAGTGGGGCACTAATGGAGTACAATAGCCACTTCTTGTATGCCACTAAGTTTCCTCAGTGTTTGCTAGTATAATGGCTTAGTAACAATGATTTTGAGTGTGCAATGCAGGCAGACGTGCTGCAAATATCTGTGCACTAGTGGGACTATACAGAAGTCCAACAGCCACGTTTAGGATGACACTAAGTTCACTGAGTGTTTGCTAGTATAATGGCTTAGTAACAATGAGTTTGAGTGTGCAATGCAGGCAGACGTGCTGCAAATATCTGTGCACTAGTGGGACTATACAGAAGTCCAACAGCCACGTTTAGGATGACACTAAGTTCACTGAGTGTTTGCTAGTATAATGGCTTAGTAACAATGAGTTTGAGTGTGCAATGCAGGCAGACGTGCTGCAAATATCTGTACACTAGTGGGACTATGCAGAAGTCCAACAGCCACGTTTAGGATGCCACTAGGTTCACTGAGTGTTTGCTAGTATAATGGCTTAGTAACAATGAGTTTGAGTGTGCAATGCAGGCAGACGTGCTGCAAATATCTGTGCACTAGTGGGACTATACAGAAGTCCAATAGCCACGTTTAGGATGCCACTAGGTTCACTGAGTGTTTGCTAGTATAATGGCTTAGTAACAATGAGTTTGAGTGTGCAATGCAGGCAGACATGCTGCAAATATCTGTGCACTAGTGGGACTATACAGAAGTCCAACAGCCACGTTTAGGATGCCACTAGGTTCACTGAGTGTTTGCTAGTATAATGGCTTAGTAACAATGAGTTTGAGTGTGCAATGCAGGCAGACGTGCTGCAAATATCTGTGCACTAGTGGGACTATACAGAAGTCCAACAGCCACGTTTAGGATGTCACTAGGTTCACTGAGTGTTTGTTAGTATAATGGCTTAGTAACAATGAGTTTGAGTGTGCAATGCAGGCAGACGTGCTGCAAATATCTGTGCACTAGTGGGACTATACAGAAGTCCAACAGCCACGTTTAGGATGCCACTAGGTTCACTGAGTGTTTGCTAGTATGATGGCTTAGTAACAATGAGTTTGAGTGTGCAATGCAGGCAGACGTGCTGCAAATATCTGTGCACTAGTGGGACTATACAGAAGTCCAACAGCCACGTTTAGGATGCCACTAGGTTCACTGCGTATTTGCTAGTATAATGATTTAGTAACAGTGAGTTTGAGTGTGCAATGCAGGCAGACGTGCTGCAAATATCTGTGCACTAGTGGGACTATACAGAAGTCCAACAGCCAAGTTTAGGATGACACTAAGTTCACTGAGTGTTTGCTAGTATAATGGCTTAGTAACAATGAGTTTGAGTGTGCAATGCAGGCAGACGTGCTGCAAATATCTGTGCACTAGTGGGACTATACAGAAGTCCAACAGCCACGTTTAGGATGACACTAAGTTCACTGAGTGTTTGCTAGTATAATGGCTTAGTAACAATGAGTTTGAGTGTGCAATGCAGGCAGACGTGCTGCAAATATCTGTGCACTAGTGGGACTATACAGAAGTCCAATAGCCACGTTTAGGATGCCACTAGGTTCACTGAGTGTTTGCTAGTATAATGGCTTAGTAACAATGAGTTTGAGTGTGCAATGCAGGCAGACGTGCTGCAAATATCTTTGCACTAGTGGGACTATACAGAAGTCCAATAGCCACATTTAGGATGCCACTAGGTTCACTGAGTGTTTGCTAGTATAATGGCTTAGTAACAATGAGTTTGAGTGTGCAATGCAGGCAGACGTGCTGCAAATATCTGTGCACTAGTGGGACTATACAGAAGTCCAACAGCCACGTTTAGGATGCCACTAGGTTCACTGAGTGTTTGCTAGTATAATGGCTTAGTAACAATGAGTTTGAGTGTGCAATGCAGGCAGACGTGCTGCAAATATCTGTGCACTAGTGGGACTATACAGAAGTCCAACAGCCACGTTTAGGATGCCACTAGGTTCACTGAGTGTTTGCTAGTATAATGGCTTAGTAACAATGAGTTTGAGTGTGCATTGCAGGCAGACGTACTGCAAATATCTGTGCACTAGTGGGACTACACAGAAGTCCAACAGCCACGTTTAGGATGCCACTAGGTTCACTGAGTGTTTGCTAGTATAAAGGCTTAGTAACAATGAGTTTGAGTGTGCAATGCAGGCAGACGTGCTGCAAATATCTGTGCACTAGTGGGACTATACAGAAGTCCAACAGCCAAGTTTAGGATGACACTAAGTTCACTGAGTGTTTGCTAGTATAATGGCTTAGTAACAATGAGTTTGAGTGTGCAATGCAGGCAGACGTGCTGTAAATATCTGTGCACTAGTGGGACTATACAGAAGTCCAACAGCCACGTTTAGGATGACACTAAGTTCACTGAGTGTTTGCTAGTATAATGGCTTAGAAACAATGAGTTTGAGTGTGCAATGCAGGAAGACGTGCCGCAAATATCTGTGCACTAGTGGGACTATACAGAAGTCCAACAGCCACGTTTAGGATGCCACTAGGTTCACTGAGTGTTTGCTAGTATAATGGCTTAGTAACAACGAGTTTGAGTGTGCAATGCAGGCAGACGTGCTGCAAATATCTTTGCAATAGTGGGACTATACAGAAGTCCAATAGCCTTGTTTAGGATGCCACTAGGTTCACTGAGTGTTTGCTAGTATAATGGCTTAGTAACAATGAGTTTGAGTGTGCAATGCAGGCAGACGTGCTGCAAATATCTGTGCACTAGTGGGACTATACAGAAGTCCAACAGCCACGTTTAGGATGCCACTAGGTTCACTGAGTGTTTGCTAGTATAATGGCTTAGTAACAATAAGTTTGAGTGTGCAATGCAGGCAGACGTGCTGCAAATATCTGTGCACTAGTGGGAATATACAGAAATCCAACAGCCACGTTTAGGATGCCACTAGGTTCACTGAGTGTTTGCTAGTATAATGGCTTAGTAACAATGAGTTTGAGTGTGCAATGCAGGCAGACGTGCTGCAAAAATCTTTGCACTAGTGGGACTATACAGAAGTCCAATAGCCACGTTTAGTATGCCACTAGGTTCACTGAGTGTTTGCTAGTATAATGGCTTAGTAACAATGAGTTTGAGTGTGCAATGCAGGCAGACGTGCTGCAAATATCTGTGCACTAGTGGGACTATACAGAAGTCCAACAGCCACGTTTAGGATGCCACTAGGTTCACTGAGTGTTTGTTAGTATAATGGCTTAGTAACAATGAGTTTGAGTGTGCAATGCAGGCAGACGTGCTGCAAATATCTGTGCACTAGTAGGACTATACAGAAGTCCAACAGCCACGTTTAGGATGCCACTAGGTTCACTGAGTGTTTGCTAGTATAATGGCTTAGTAACAATGAGTTTGAGTGTGCAATGCAGGCAGACGTGCTGCAAATATCTGTGCACTAGTGGGACTATACAGAAGTCCAACAGCCACGTTTAGGATGCCACTAGGTTCACTGAGTGTTTGCTAGTATAATGGCTTAGTAACAATGAGTTTGAGTGTGCAATGCAGGCAGACGTGCTGCAAATATCTGTGCACTAGTGGGACTATACAGAAGTCCAACAGCCACGTTTAGGATGCCACTAGGTTCACTGCGTATTTGCTAGTATAATGGCTTAGTAACAATGAGTTTGAGTGTGCAATGCAGGCAGACGTGCTGCAAATATCTGTGCACTAGTGGGACTATACAGAAGTCCAACAGCCAAGTTTAGGATGACACTAAGTTCACTGAGTGTTTGCTAGTATAATGGCTTAGTAACAATGAGTTTGAGTGTGCAATGCAGGCAGATGTGCTGCAAATATCTGTGCACTAGTGGGACTATACAGAAGTCCAACAGCCACGTTTAGGATGACACTAAGTTCACTGAGTGTTTGCTAGTATAATGGCTTAGTAACAATGAGTTTGAGTGTGCAATGCAGGCAGACGTGCTGCAAATATCTGTGCACTAGTGGGACTATACAGAAGTCCAACAGCCACGTTTAGGATGCCACTAGGTTCACTGAGTGTTTGCTAGTATAATGGCTTAGTAACAATGAGTTTGAGTGTGCAATGCAGGCAGACGTGCTGCAAATATCTGTGCACTAGTGGGACTATACAGAAGTCCAACAGCCACGTTTAGGATGCCACTAGGTTCACTGAGTGTTTGCTAGTATAATGGCTTAGTAACAATGAGTTTGAGTGTGCAATGCAGGCAGACGTGCTGAAAATATCTGTGCACTAGTGGGACTACACAGAAGTCCAACAGCCACGTTTAGGATGCCACTAGGTTCACTGAGTGTTTGCTAGTATAAAGGCTTAGTAACAATGAGTTTGAGTGTGCAATGCAGGCAGACGTGCTGCAAATATCTGTGCACTAGTTGGACTATACAGAAGTCCAACAGCCAAGTTTAGGATGACACTAAGTTCACTGAGTGTCTGCTAGTATAATGGCTTAGTAACAATGAGTTTGAGTGTGCAATGCAGGCAGACGTGCTGCAAATATCTGTGCACTAGTGGGACTATACAGAAGTCCAACAGCCACGTTTAGGATGACACTAAGTTCACTGAGTGTTTGCTAGTATAATGGCTTAGTAACAATGAGTTTGAGTGTGCAATGCAGGCAGACGTGCTGCAAATATCTGTGCACTAGTGGGACTATACAGAAGTCCAACAGCCACGTTTAGGATGCCACTAGGTTCACTGAGTGTTTGCTAGTATAATGGCTTAGTAACAATGAGTTTGAGTGTGCAATGCAGGCAGACGTGCTGCAAATATCTTTGCACTAGTGGGACTATACAGAAGTTCAATAGCCACGTTTAGGATGGAACTAGGTTCACTGAGTGTTTGCTAGTATAATGGCTTAGTAACAATGAGTTTGAGTGTGCAATGCAGGCAGACGTGCTGCAAATATCTGTGCACTAGTGGGACTATACAGAAGTCCAACAGCCACGTTTAGGATGCCACTAGGTTCACTGAGTGTTTGCTAGTATAATGGCTTAGTAACAATGAGTTTGAGTGTGCAATGCAGGCAGACGTGCTGCAAATATCTTTGCACTAGTGGGACTATACAGAAGTCCAATAGCCACGTTTAGGATGCCACTAGGTTCACTGAGTGTTTGCCAGTATAATGGCTTAGTAACAATGAGTTTGAGTGTGCAATGCAGGCAGACGTGCTGCAAATATCTTTGCACTAGTGGGACTATACAGAAGTCCAATTGCCACATTTAGGATGCCACTAGGTTCACTGAGTGTTTGCTAGTATAATGGCTTAGTAACAATGAGTTTGAGTGTGCAGTGCAGGCAGACGTGTTGCAAAAATCTGTGCACTAGTGGGACTATACAGAAGTGCAACAGCCACGTTTAGGATGCCACTAGGTTCACTGAGTGTTTGCTAGTATAATGGCTTAGTAACAATGAGTTTGAGTGTGCAGTGCAGGCAGACGTGTTGCAAAAATCTGTGCACTAGTGGGACTATACAGAAGTGCAACAGCCACGTTTAGGATGCCACTAGGTTCACTGAGTGTTTGCTAGTATAATGGCTTAGTAACAATGAGTTTGAGTGTGCAATGCAGGCAGACGTGCTGCAAATATCTATGCACTAGTGGGACTATACAGAAGTCCAACAACCACGTTTAGGATGCCACTAGGTTCACTGAGTGTTTGCTAGTATAATGGCTTAGTAACAATGAGTTTGAGTGTGCAATGCAGGCAGACGTGCTGCAAATATCTGTGCACTAGTGGGACTATACAGAAATCCAATAGCCACGTTTAGTATGCCACTAGGTTCACTGAGTGTTTGCTAGTATAATGGCTTAGTAACAATGAGTTTGAGTGTGCAATGCAGGCAGACGTGCTGCAAAAATCTTTGCACTAGTGGGACTATACAGAAGTCCAATAGCCACGTTTAGTATGCCACTAGGTTCACTGAGTGTTTGCTAGTATAATGGCTTAGTAACAATGAGTTTGAGTGTGCAATGCAGGCAGACGTGCTGCAAATATCTGTGCACTAGTGGGACTATACAGAAGTCCAACAGCCACGTTTAGGATGCCACTAGGTTCACTGAGTGTTTGTTAGTATAATGGCTTAGTAACAATGAGTTTGAGTGTGCAATGCAGGCAGACGTGCTGCAAATATCTGTGCACTAGTGGGACTATACAGAAGTCCAACAGCCACGTTTAGGATGCCACTAGGTTCACTGAGTGTTTGCTAGTATAATGGCTTAGTAACAATGAGTTTGAGTGTGCAATGCAGGCAGACGTGCTGCAAATATCTGTGCACTAGTGGGACTATACAGAAGTCCAACAGCCACGTTTAGGATGCCACTAGGTTCACTGAGTGTTTGCTAGTATAATGGCTTAGTAACAATGAGTTTGAGTGTGCAATGCAGGCAGACGTGCTGCAAATATCTGTGCACTAGTGGGACTATACAGAAGTCCAACAGCCACGTTTAGGATGCCACTAGGTTCACTGCGTATTTGCTAGTATAATGGCTTAGTAACAATGAGTTTGAGTGTGCAATGCAGGCAGACGTGCTGCAAATATCTGTGCACTAGTGGGACTATACAGAAGTCCAACAGCCACGTTTAGGATGACACTAAGTTCACTGAGTGTTTGCTAGTATAATGGCTTAGTAACAATGAGTTTGAGTGTGCAATGCAGGCAGACGTGCTGCAAATATCTGTGCACTAGTGGGACTATACAGAAGTCCAACAGCCACGTTTAGGATGACACTAAGTTCACTGAGTGTTTGCTAGTATAATGGCTTAGTAACAATGAGTTTGAGTGTGCAATGCAGGCAGACGTGCTGCAAATATCTTTGCACTAGTGGGACTATACAGAAGTCCAATAGCCACGTTTAGGATGCCACTAGGTTCACTGAGTGTTTGCTAGTATAATGGCTTAGTAACAATGAGTTTGAGTGTGCAATGCAGGCAGACGTGCTGCAAATATCTTTGCACTAGTGGGACTATACAGAAGTCCAATAGCCACATTTAGGATGCCACTAGGTTCACTGAGTGTTTGCTAGTATAATGGCTTAGTAACAATGAGTTTGAGTGTGCAATGCAGGCAGACGTGCTGCAAATATCTGTGCACTAGTGGGACTATACAGAAGTCCAACAGCCACGTTTAGGATGCCACTAGGTTCACTGAGTGTTTGCTAGTATAATGGCTTAGTAACAATGAGTTTGAGTGTGCAATGCAGGCAGACGTGGTGCAAATATCTGTGCACTAGTGGGACTACACAGAAGTCCAACAGCCACGTTTAGGATGCCACTAGGTTCACTGAGTGTTTGCTAGTATAAAGGCTTAGTAACAATGAGTTTGAGTGTGCAATGCAGGCAGACGTGCTGCAAATATCTGTGCACTAGTTGGACTATACAGAAGTCCAACAGCCAAGTTTAGGATGACACTAAGTTCACTGGGTGTTTGCTAGTATAATGGCTTAGTAACAATGAGTTTGAGTGTGCAATGCAGGCAGACGTGCTGCAAATATCTGTGCACTAGTGGGACTATACAGAAGTCCAACAGCCAAGTTTAGGATGACACTAAGTTCACTGAGTGTTTGCTAGTATAATGGCTTAGTAACAATGAGTTTGAGTGTGCAATGCAGGCAGACGTGCTGCAAATATCTGTGCACTAGTGGGACTATACAGAAGTCCAACAGCCACGTTTAGGATGACACTAAGTTCACTGAGTGTTTGCTAGTATAATGGCTTAGTAACAATGAGTTTGAGTGTGCAATGCAGGCAGACGTGCTGCAAATATCTTTGCACTAGTGGGACTATACAGAAGTCCAACAGCCACGTTTAGGATGTCACTAGGTTCACTGAGTGTTTGCTAGTATAATGGCTTAGTAACAATGAGTTTGAGTGTGCAATGCAGGCAGACGTGCTGCAAATATCTGTGCACTAGTGGGATTATACAGAAGTCCAACAGCCACGTTTAGGATGCCACTAGGTTCACTGAGTGTTTGCTAGTATAAAGGCTTAGTAACAATGAGTTTGAGTGTGCAATGCAGGCAGACGTGCTGCAAATATCAGTGCACTAGTGGGACTATACAGAAGTCCAACAGCCAAGTTTAGGATGACACTAAGTTCACTGAGTGTTTGCTAGTATAATGGCTTAGTAACAATGAGTTTGACTGTGCAATGCAGGCAGACGTGCTGTAAATATCTGTGCACTATTGGGACTATACAGAAGTCCAACAGCCACGTTTAGGATGACACTAAGTTCACTGAGTGTTTGCTAGTATAATGGCTTAGTAACAATGAGTTTGAGTGTGCAATGCAGGCAGACGTGCTGCAAATATCTGTGCACTAGTGGGACTATACAGAAGTCCAACTGCCACGTTTAGGATTACACTAAGTTCACTGAGTGTTTGCTAGTATAATGGCTTAGTAACAATGAGTTTGAGTGTGCAATGCAGGCAGACGTGCTGCAAATATCTGTGCACTAGTGGGACTATACAGAAGTCCAACAGCCACGTTTAGGATGCCACTAGGTTCACTGAGTGTTTGCTAGTATAATGGCTTAGTAACAACGAGTTTGAGTGTGCAATGCAGGCAGACGTGCTGCAAATATCTTTGCAATAGTGGGACTATACAGAAGTCCAATAGCCACGTTTAGGATGCCACTAGGTTCACTGAGTGTTTGCTAGTATAATGGCTTAGTAACAATGAGTTTGAGTGTGCAATGCAGGCAGACGTGCTGCAAATATCTGTGCACTAGTGGGACTATACAGAAGTCCAACAGCCACGTTTAGGATGCCACTAGGTTCACTGAGTGTTTGCTAGTATAATGGCTTAGTAACAATAAGTTTGAGTGTGCAATGCAGGCAGACGTGCTGCAAATATCTGTGCACTAGTGGGAATATACAGAAATCCAACAGCCACGTTTAGGATGCCACTAGGTTCACTGAGTGTTTGCTAGTATAATGGCTTAGTAACAATGAGTTTGAGTGTGCAATGCAGGCAGATGTGCTGCAAAAATCTTTGCACTAGTGGGACTATACAGAAGTCCAATAGCCACGTTTAGTATGCCACTAGGTTCACTGAGTGTTTGCTAGTATAATGGCTTAGTAACAATGAGTTTGAGTGTGCAATGCAGGCAGACGTGCTGCAAATATCTGTGCACCAGTGGGACTATACAGAAGTCCAACAGCCACGTTTAGGATGCCACTAGGTTCACTGAGTGTTTGTTAGTATAATGGCTTAGTAACAATGAGTTTGAGTGTGCAATGCAGGCAGACGTGCTGCAAATATCTGTGCACTAGTGGGACTATACAGAAGTCCAACAGCCACGTTTAGGATGCCACTAGGTTCACTGAGTGTTTGCTAGTATAATGGCTTAGTAACAATGAGTTTGAGTGTGCAATGCAGGCAGACGTGCTGCAAATATCTGTGCACTAGTGGGACTATACAGAAGTCTAACAGCCACGTTTAGGATGCCACTAGGTTCACTGAGTGTTTGCTAGTATAATGGCTTAGTAACAATGAGTTTGAGTGTGCAATGCAGGCAGACGTGCTGCAAATATCTGTGCACTAGTGGGACTATACAGAAGTCCAACAGCCAAGTTTAGGATGACACTAAGTTCACTGAGTGTTTGTTAGTATAATGGCTTAGTAACAATGAGTTTGAGTGTGCAATGCAGGCAGACGTGCTGCAAATATCTGTGCACTAGTGGGACTATACAGAAGTCTAACAGCCACGTTTAGGATGCCACTAGGTTCACTGAGTGTTTGCTAGTATAATGGCTTAGTAACAATGAGTTTGAGTGTGCAATGCAGGCAGACGTGCTGCAAATATCTGTGCACTAGTGGGACTATACAGAAGTCCAACAGCCAAGTTTAGGATGACACTAAGTTCACTGAGTGTTTGTTAGTATAATGGCTTAGTAACAATGAGTTTGAGTGTGCAATGCAGGCAGACGTGCTGCAAATAACTGTGCACTAGTGGGACTATACAGAAGTCCAACAGCCACGTTTAGGATGACACTAAGTTCACTGAGTGTTTGCTAGTATAATGGCTTAGTAACAATGAGTTTGAGTGTGCAATGCAGGCAGACGTGCTGCAAATATCTTTGCACTAGTGGGACTATACAGAAGTCCAACAGCCACGTTTAGGATGTCACTAGGTTCACTGAGTGTTTGCTAGTATAATGGCTTAGTAACAATGAGTTTGAGTGTGCAATGCAGGCAGACGTGCTGCAAATATCTGTGCACTAGTGGGACTATACAGAAGTCCAACAGCCACGTTTAGGATGCCACTAGGTTCACTGAGTGTTTGCTAGTATAAAGGCTTAGTAACAATGAGTTTGAGTGTGCAATGCAGGCAGACGTGCTGCAAATATCTGTGCACTAGTGGGACTATACAGAAGTCCAACAGCCAAGTTTAGGATGACACTAAGTTCACTGAGTGTTTGCTAGTATAATGGCTTAGTAACAATGAGTTTGAGTGTGCAATGCAGGCAGACGTGCTGCAAATATCTGTGCACTAGTGGGACTATACAGAAGTCCAATAGCCACGTTTAGTATGCCACTAGGTTCACTGAGTGTTTGCTAGTATAATGGCTTAGTAACAATGAGTTTGAGTGTGCAATGCAGGCAGACGTGCTGCAAATATCTGTGCACCAGTGGGACTATACAGAAGTCCAACAGCCACGTTTAGGATGCCACTAGGTTCACTGAGTGTTTGTTAGTATAATGGCTTAGTAACAATGAGTTTGAGTGTGCAATGCAGGCAGACGTGCTGCAAATATCTGTGCACTAGTGGGACTATACAGAAGTCCAACAGCCACGTTTAGGATGCCACTAGGTTCACTGAGTGTTTGCTAGTATAATGGCTTAGTAACAATGAGTTTGAGTGTGCAATGCAGGCAGACGTGCTGCAAATATCTGTGCACTAGTGGGACTATACAGAAGTCTAACAGCCACGTTTAGGATGCCACTAGGTTCACTGAGTGTTTGCTAGTATAATGGCTTAGTAACAATGAGTTTGAGTGTGCAATGCAGGCAGACGTGCTGCAAATATCTGTGCACTAGTGGGACTATACAGAAGTCCAACAGCCAAGTTTAGGATGACACTAAGTTCACTGAGTGTTTGTTAGTATAATGGCTTAGTAACAATGAGTTTGAGTGTGCAATGCAGGCAGACGTGCTGCAAATATCTGTGCACTAGTGGGACTATACAGAAGTCTAACAGCCACGTTTAGGATGCCACTAGGTTCACTGAGTGTTTGCTAGTATAATGGCTTAGTAACAATGAGTTTGAGTGTGCAATGCAGGCAGACGTGCTGCAAATATCTGTGCACTAGTGGGACTATACAGAAGTCCAACAGCCAAGTTTAGGATGACACTAAGTTCACTGAGTGTTTGTTAGTATAATGGCTTAGTAACAATGAGTTTGAGTGTGCAATGCAGGCAGACGTGCTGCAAATAACTGTGCACTAGTGGGACTATACAGAAGTCCAACAGCCACGTTTAGGATGACACTAAGTTCACTGAGTGTTTGCTAGTATAATGGCTTAGTAACAATGAGTTTGAGTGTGCAATGCAGGCAGACGTGCTGCAAATATCTTTGCACTAGTGGGACTATACAGAAGTCCAACAGCCACGTTTAGGATGTCACTAGGTTCACTGAGTGTTTGCTAGTATAATGGCTTAGTAACAATGAGTTTGAGTGTGCAATGCAGGCAGACGTGCTGCAAATATCTGTGCACTAGTGGGACTATACAGAAGTCCAACAGCCACGTTTAGGATGCCACTAGGTTCACTGAGTGTTTGCTAGTATAAAGGCTTAGTAACAATGAGTTTGAGTGTGCAATGCAGGCAGACGTGCTGCAAATATCTGTGCACTAGTGGGACTATACAGAAGTCCAACAGCCAAGTTTAGGATGACACTAAGTTCACTGAGTGTTTGCTAGTATAATGGCTTAGTAACAATGAGTTTGAGTGTGCAATGCAGGCAGATGTGCTGCAAAAATCTTTGCACTAGTGGGACTATACAGAAGTCCAATAGCCACGTTTAGTATGCCACTAGGTTCACTGAGTGTTTGCTAGTATAATGGCTTAGTAACAATGAGTTTGAGTGTGCAATGCAGGCAGACGTGCTGCAAATATCTGTGCACCAGTGGGACTATACAGAAGTCCAACAGCCACGTTTAGGATGCCACTAGGTTCACTGAGTGTTTGTTAGTATAATGGCTTAGTAACAATGAGTTTGAGTGTGCAATGCAGGCAGACGTGCTGCAAATATCTGTGCACTAGTGGGACTATACAGAAGTCCAACAGCCACGTTTAGGATGCCACTAGGTTCACTGAGTGTTTGCTAGTATAATGGCTTAGTAACAATGAGTTTGAGTGTGCAATGCAGGCAGACGTGCTGCAAATATCTGTGCACTAGTGGGACTATACAGAAGTCTAACAGCCACGTTTAGGATGCCACTAGGTTCACTGAGTGTTTGCTAGTATAATGGCTTAGTAACAATGAGTTTGAGTGTGCAATGCAGGCAGACGTGCTGCAAATATCTGTGCACTAGTGGGACTATACAGAAGTCCAACAGCCAAGTTTAGGATGACACTAAGTTCACTGAGTGTTTGTTAGTATAATGGCTTAGTAACAATGAGTTTGAGTGTGCAATGCAGGCAGACGTGCTGCAAATATCTGTGCACTAGTGGGACTATACAGAAGTCTAACAGCCACGTTTAGGATGCCACTAGGTTCACTGAGTGTTTGCTAGTATAATGGCTTAGTAACAATGAGTTTGAGTGTGCAATGCAGGCAGACGTGCTGCAAATATCTGTGCACTAGTGGGACTATACAGAAGTCCAACAGCCAAGTTTAGGATGACACTAAGTTCACTGAGTGTTTGTTAGTATAATGGCTTAGTAACAATGAGTTTGAGTGTGCAATGCAGGCAGACGTGCTGCAAATAACTGTGCACTAGTGGGACTATACAGAAGTCCAACAGCCACGTTTAGGATGACACTAAGTTCACTGAGTGTTTGCTAGTATAATGGCTTAGTAACAATGAGTTTGAGTGTGCAATGCAGGCAGACGTGCTGCAAATATCTTTGCACTAGTGGGACTATACAGAAGTCCAACAGCCACGTTTAGGATGTCACTAGGTTCACTGAGTGTTTGCTAGTATAATGGCTTAGTAACAATGAGTTTGAGTGTGCAATGCAGGCAGACGTGCTGCAAATATCTGTGCACTAGTGGGACTATACAGAAGTCCAACAGCCACGTTTAGGATGCCACTAGGTTCACTGAGTGTTTGCTAGTATAAAGGCTTAGTAACAATGAGTTTGAGTGTGCAATGCAGGCAGACGTGCTGCAAATATCTGTGCACTAGTGGGACTATACAGAAGTCCAACAGCCAAGTTTAGGATGACACTAAGTTCACTGAGTGTTTGCTAGTATAATGGCTTAGTAACAATGAGTTTGAGTGTGCAATGCAGGCAGACGTGCTGTAAATATCTGTGCACTATTGGGACTATACAGAAGTCCAACAACCACGTTTAGGATGACACTAAGTTCACTGAGTGTTTGCTAGTATAATGGCTTAGTAACAATGAGTTTGAGTGTGCAATGCAGGCAGACGTGCTGCAAATATCTGTGCACTAGTGGGACTATACAGAAGTCCAACTGCCACGTTTAGGATGACACTAAGTTCACTGAGTGTTTGCTAGTATAATGGCTTAGTAACAATGAGTTTGAGTGTGCAATGCAGGCAGACGTGCTGCAAATATCTGTGCACTAGTGGGACTATACAGAAGTCCAACAGCCACGTTTAGGATGCCACTAGGTTCACTGAGTGTTTGCTAGTATAATGGCTTAGTAACAATGAGTTTGAGTGTGCAATGCAGGCAGACGTGCTGCAAAAATCTTTGCACTAGTGGGACTATACAGAAGTCCAATAGCCATGTTTAGTATGCCACTAGGTTCACTGAGTGTTTGCTAGTATAATGGCTTAGTAACAATGAGTTTGAGTGTGCAATGCAGGCAGACGTGCTGCAAATATCTGTGCACCAGTGGGACTATACAGAAGTCCAACAGCCACGTTTAGGATGCCACTAGGTTCACTGAGTGTTTGTTAGTATAATGGCTTAGTAACAATGAGTTTGAGTGTGCAATGCAGGCAGACGTGCTGCAAATATCTGTGCACTAGTGGGACTATACAGAAGTCCAACAGCCACGTTTAGGATGCCACTAGGTTCACTGAGTGTTTGCTAGTATAATGGCTTAGTAACAATGAGTTTGAGTGTGCAATGCAGGCAGACGTGCTGCAAATATCTGTGCACTAGTGGGACTATACAGAAGTCTAACAGCCACGTTTAGGATGCCACTAGGTTCACTGAGTGTTTGCTAGTATAATGGCTTAGTAACAATGAGTTTGAGTGTGCAATGCAGGCAGACGTGCTGCAAATATCTGTGCACTAGTGGGACTATACAGAAGTCCAACAGCCACGTTTAGGATGCCACTAGGTTCACTGCGTATTTGCTAGTATAATGGCTTAGTAACAATGAGTTTGAGTGTGCAATGCAGGCAGACGTGCTGCAAATATCTGTGCACTAGTGGGACTATACAGAAGTCCAACAGCCAAGTTTAGGATGACACTAAGTTCACTGAGTGTTTGTTAGTATAATGGCTTAGTAACAATGAGTTTGAGTGTGCAATGCAGGCAGACGTGCTGCAAATATCTGTGCACTAGTGGGACTATACAGAAGTCCAACAGCCACGTTTAGGATGACACTAAGTTCACTGAGTGTTTGCTAGTATAATGGCTTAGTAACAATGAGTTTGAGTGTGCAATGCAGGCAGACGTGCTGCAAATATCTTTGCACTAGTGGGACTATACAGAAGTCCAATAGCCACGTTTAGGATGCCACTAGGTTCACTGAGTGTTTGCTAGTATAATGGCTTAGTAACAATGAGTTTGAGTGTGCAATGCAGGCAGACGTGCTGCAAATATCTTTGCACTAGTGAGACTATACAGAAGTCCAATAGCCACATTTAGGATGCCACTAGGTTCACTGAGTGTTAGCTAGTATAATGGCTTAGTAACAATGAGTTTGAGTGTGCAATGCAGGCAGACGTGCTGCAAATATCTGTGCACTAGTGGGACTATACAGAAGTCCAACAGCCACGTTTAGGATGCCACTAGGTTCACTGAGTGTTTGCTAGTATAATGGCTTAGTAACAATGAGTTTCAGTGTGCAATGCAGGCAGACGTGCTGAAAATATCTGTGCACTAGTGGGACTACACAGAAGTCCAACAGCCACGTTTAGGATGCCACTAGGTTCACTGAGTGTTTGCTAGTATAAAGGCTTAGTAACAATGAGTTTGAGTGTGCAATGCAGGCAGACGTGCTGCAAATATCTGTGCACTAGTTGGACTATACAGAAGTCCAACAGCCAAGTTTAGGATGACACTAAGTTCACTGAGTGTCTGCTAGTATAATGGCTTAGTAACAATGAGTTTGAGTGTGCAATGCAGGCAGACGTGCTGCAAATATCTGTGCACTAGTGGGACTATACAGAAGTCCAACAGTCACGTTTAGGATGACACTAAGTTCACTGAGTGTTTGCTAGTATAATGGCTTAGTAACAATGAGTTTGAGTGTGCAATGCAGGCAGACGTGCTGCAAATATCTGTGCACTAGTGGGACTATACAGAAGTCCAACAGCCACGTTTAGGATGCCACTAGGTTCACTGAGTGTTTGCTAGTATAATGGCTTAGTAACAATGAGTTTGAGTGTGCAATGCAGGCAGACGTGCTGCAAATATCTTTGCACTAGTGGGACTATACAGAAGTTCAATAGACACGTTTAGGATGCAACTAGGTTCACTGAGTGTTTGCTAGTATAATGGCTTAGTAACAATGAGTTTGAGTGTGCAATGCAGGCAGACGTGCTGCAAATATCTGTGCACTAGTGGGACTATACAGAAGTCCAACAGCCACGTTTAGGATGCCACTAGGTTCACTGAGTGTTTGCTAGTATAATGGCTTAGTAACAATGAGTTTGAGTATGCAATGCAGGCAGACGTGCTGCAAATATCTTTGCACTAGTGGGACTATACAGAAGTCCAATAGCCACGTTTAGGATGCCACTAGGTTCACTGAGTGTTTGCCAGTATAATGGCTTAGTAACAATGAGTTTGAGTGTGCAATGCAGGCAGACGTGCTGCAAATATCTTTGCACTAGTGGGACTATACAGAAGTCCAATAGCCACGTTTAGGATGCCACTAGGTTCACTGAGTGTTTGCTAGTATAATGGCTTAGTAACAATGAGTTTGAGTGTGCAATGCAGGCAGACGTGTTGCAAAAATCTGTGCACTAGTGGGACTATACAGAAGTGCAACAGCCACGTTTAGGATGCCACTAGGTTCACTGAGTGTTTGCTAGTATAATGGCTTAGTAACAATGAGTTTGAGTGTGCAATGCAGGCAGACGTGCTGCAAAAATCTTTGCACTAGTGGGACTATACAGAAGTCCAATAGCCACGTTTAGTATGCCACTAGGTTCACTGAGTGTTTGCTAGTATAATGGCTTAGTAACAATGAGTTTGAGTGTGCAATGCAGGCAGATGTGCTGCAAATATCTGTGCACTAGTGGGACTATACAGAAGTCCAACAGCCACGTTTAGGATGCCACTAGGTTCACTGAGTGTTTGTTAGTATAATGGCTTAGTAACAATGAGTTTGAGTGTGCAATGCAGGCAGACGTGCTGCAAATATCTGTGCACTAGTGGGACTATACAGAAGTCCAACAGCCACGTTTAGGATGCCACTAGGTTCACTGAGTGTTTGCCAGTATAATGGCTTAGTAACAATGAGTTTGAGTGTGCAATGCAGACAGACGTGCTGCAAATATCTTTGCACTAGTGGGACTATACAGAAGTCCAATAGCCACGTTTAGGATGCCACTAGGTTCACTGAGTGTTTGCTAGTATAATGGCTTAGTAACAATGAGTTTGAGTGTGCAATGCAGGCAGACGTGCTGCAAATATCTGTGCACTAGTGGGACTATACAGAAGTCCAACAGCCACGTTTAGGATGCCACTAGGTTCACTGAGTGTTTGCCAGTATAATGGCTTAGTAACAATGAGTTTGAGTGTGCAATGCAGGCAGACGTGCTGCAAATATCTTTGCACTAGTGGGACTATACAGAAGTCCAATAGCCACGTTTAGGATGCCACTAGGTTCACTGAGTGTTTGCTAGTATAATGGCTTAGTAACAATGAGTTTGAGTGTGCAATGCAGGCAGACGTGCTGCAAATATCTGTGCACTAGTGGGACTATACAGAAGTCCAACAGCCACGTTTAGGATGCCACTAGGTTCACTGAGTGTTTGCTAGTATAATGGCTTAGTAACAATGAGTTTGAGTATGCAATGCAGGCAGACGTGCTGCAAATATCTGTGCACTAGTGGGACTATACAGAAGTCCAACAGCCACGTTTAGGATGCCACTAGGTTCACTGAGTGTTTGCCAGTATAATGGCTTAGTAACAATGAGTTTGAGTGTGCAATGCAGGCAGACGTGCTGCAAATATCTTTGCACTAGTGGGACTATACAGAAGTCCAATAGCCACGTTTAGGATGCCACTAGGTTCACTGAGTGTTTGCTAGTATAATGGCTTAGTAACAATGAGTTTGAGTGTGCAATGCAGGCAGACGTGTTGCAAAAATCTGTGCACTAGTGGGACTATACAGAAGTGCAACAGCCACGTTTAGGATGCCACTAGGTTCACTGAGTGTTTGCTAGTATAATGGCTTAGTAACAATGAGTTTGAGTGTGCAATGCAGGCAGACGTGCTGCAAATATCTGTGCACTAGTGGGACTATACAGAAGTCCAACAGCCACGTTTAGGATGCCACTAGGTTCACTGAGTGTTTGCTAGTATAATGGCTTAGTAACAATGAGTTTGAGTGTGCAATGCAGGCAGACGTGCTGCAAATATCTATGCACTAGTGGGACTATACAGAAGTCCAACAGCCACGTTTAGGATGCCACTAGGTTCACTGAGTGTTTGCTAGTATAATGGCTTAGTAACAATGAGTTTGAGTGTGCAATGCAGGCAGACGTGCTGCAAATATCTGTGCACTAGTGGGACTATACAGAAATCCAATAGCCACGTTTAGTATGCCACTAGGTTCACTGAGTGTTTGCTAGTATAATGGCTTAGTAACAATGAGTTTGAGTGTGCAATGCAGGCAGACGTGCTGCAAAAATCTTTGCACTAGTGGGACTATACAGAAGTCCAATAGCCACGTTTAGTATGCCACTAGGTTCACTGAGTGTTTGCTAGTATAATGGCTTAGTAACAATGAGTTTGAGTGTGCAATGCAGGCAGACGTGCTGCAAATATCTGTGCACTAGTGGGACTATACAGAAGTCCAACAGCCACGTTTAGGATGCCACTAGGTTCACTGAGTGTTTGTTAGTATAATGGCTTAGTAACAATGAGTTTGAGTGTGCAATGCAGGCAGACGTGCTGCAAATATCTGTGCACTAGTGGGACTATACAGAAGTCCAACAGCCACGTTTAGGATGCCACTAGGTTCACTGAGTGTTTGCTAGTATAATGGCTTAGTAACAATGAGTTTGAGTGTGCAATGCAGGCAGACGTGCTGCAAATATCTGTGCACTAGTGGGACTATACAGAAGTCCAATAGCCACGTTTAGGATGCCACTAGGTTCACTGAGTGTTTGCTAGTATAATGGCTTAGTAACAATGAGTTTGAGTGTGCAATGCAGGCAGACGTGTTGCAAAAATCTGTGCACTAGTGGGACTATACAGAAGTGCAACAGCCACGTTTAGGATGCCACTAGGTTCACTGAGTGTTTGCTAGTATAATGGCTTAGTAACAATGAGTTTGAGTGTGCAATGCAGGCAGACGTGCTGCAAAAATCTTTGCACTAGTGGGACTATACAGAAGTCCAATAGCCACGTTTAGTATGCCACTAGGTTCACTGAGTGTTTGCTAGTATAATGGCTTAGTAACAATGAGTTTGAGTGTGCAATGCAGGCAGACGTGCTGCAAATATCTTTGCACTAGTGGGACTATACAGAAGTCCAATAGCCACGTTTAGGATGCCACTAGGTTCACTGAGTGTTTGCTAGTATAATGGCTTAGTAACAATGAGTTTGAGTGTGCAATGCAGGCAGACGTGCTGCAAATATCTGTGCACTAGTGGGACTATACAGAAGTCCAACAGCCACGTTTAGGATGCCACTAGGTTCACTGAGTGTTTGCTAGTATAACGGCTTAGTAACAATGAGTTTGAGTATGCAATGCAGGCAGACGTGCTGCAAATATCTTTGCACTAGTGGGACTATACAGAAGTCCAATAGCCACGTTTAGGATGCCACTAGGTTCACTGAGTGTTTGCCAGTATAATGGCTTAGTAACAATGAGTTTGAGTGTGCAATGCAGGCAGACGTGCTGCAAATATCTTTGCACTAGTGGGACTATACAGAAGTCCAATAGCCACGTTTAGGATGCCACTAGGTTCACTGAGTGTTTGCTAGTATAATGGCTTAGTAACAATGAGTTTGAGTGTGCAATGCAGGCAGACGTGTTGCAAAAATCTGTGCACTAGTGGGACTATACAGAAGTGCAACAGCCACGTTTAGGATGCCACTAGGTTCACTGAGTGTTTGCTAGTATAATGGCTTAGTAACAATGAGTTTGAGTGTGCAATGCAGGCAGACGTGCTGCAAAAATCTTTGCACTAGTGGGACTATACAGAAGTCCAATAGCCACGTTTAGTATGCCACTAGGTTCACTGAGTGTTTGCTAGTATAATGGCTTAGTAACAATGAGTTTGAGTGTGCAATGCAGGCAGACGTGCTGCAAATATCTGTGCACTAGTGGGACTCTACAGAAGTCCAACAGCCACGTTTAGGATGCCACTAGGTTCACTGAGTGTTTGTTAGTATAATGGCTTAGTAACAATGAGTTTGAGTGTGCAATGCAGGCAGACGTGCTGCAAATATCTGTGCACTAGTGGGACTATACAGAAGTCCAACAGCCACGTTTAGGATGCCACTAGGTTCACTGAGTGTTTGCCAGTATAATGGCTTAGTAACAATGAGTTTGAGTGTGCAATGCAGGCAGACGTGCTGCAAATATCTTTGCACTAGTGGGACTATACAGAAGTCCAATAGCCACGTTTAGGATGCCACTAGGTTCACTGAGTGTTTGCTAGTATAATGGCTTAGTAACAATGAGTTTGAGTGTGCAATGCAGGCAGACGTGTTGCAAAAATCTGTGCACTAGTGGGACTATACAGAAGTGCAACAGCCACGTTTAGGATGCCACTAGGTTCACTGAGTGTTTGCTAGTATAATGGCTTAGTAACAATGAGTTTGAGTGTGCAATGCAGGCAGACGTGCTGCAAATATCTGTGCACTAGTGGGACTATACAGAAGTCCAACAGCCACGTTTAGGATGCCACTAGGTTCACTGAGTGTTTGCTAGTATAATGGCTTAGTAACAATGAGTTTGAGTGTGCAATGCAGGCAGACGTGCTGCAAATATCTATGCACTAGTGGGACTATACAGAAGTCCAACAGCCACGTTTAGGATGCCACTAGGTTCACTGAGTGTTTGCTAGTATAATGGCTTAGTAACAATGAGTTTGAGTGTGCAATGCAGGCAGACGTGCTGCAAATATCTGTGCACTAGTGGGACTATACAGAAATCCAATAGCCACGTTTAGTATGCCACTAGGTTCACTGAGTGTTTGCTAGTATAATGGCTTAGTAACAATGAGTTTGAGTGTGCAATGCAGGCAGACGTGCTGCAAAAATCTTTGCACTAGTGGGACTATACAGAAGTCCAATAGCCACGTTTAGTATGCCACTAGGTTCACTGAGTGTTTGCTAGTATAATGGCTTAGTAACAATGAGTTTGAGTGTGCAATGCAGGCAGACGTGCTGCAAATATCTGTGCACTAGTGGGACTATACAGAAGTCCAACAGCCACGTTTAGGATGCCACTAGGTTCACTGAGTGTTTGTTAGTATAATGGCTTAGTAACAATGAGTTTGAGTGTGCAATGCAGGCAGACGTGCTGCAAATATCTGTGCACTAGTGGGACTATACAGAAGTCCAACAGCCACGTTTAGGATGCCACTAGGTTCACTGAGTGTTTGCTAGTATAATGGCTTAGTAACAATGAGTTTGAGTGTGCAATGCAGGCAGACGTGCTGCAAATATCTGTGCACTAGTGGGACTATACAGAAGTCCAACAGCCACGTTTAGGATGCCACTAGGTTCACTGAGTGTTTGCTAGTATAATGGCTTAGTAACAATGAGTTTGAGTGTGCAATGCAGGCAGACGTGCTGCAAATATCTGTGCACTAGTGGGACTATACAGAAGTCCAACAGCCACGTTTAGGATGCCACTAGGTTCACTGCGTATTTGCTAGTATAATGGCTTAGTAACAATGAGTTTGAGTGTGCAATGCAGGCAGACGTGCTGCAAATATCTGTGCACTAGTGGGACTATACAGAAGTCCAACAGCCACGTTTAGGATGACACTAGGTTCACTGAGTGTTTGCTAGTATAATGGCTTAGTAACAATGAGTTTGAGTGTGCAATGCAGGCAGACGTGCTGCAAATATCTTTGCACTAGTGGGACTATACAGAAGTCCAATAGCCACATTTAGGATGCCACTAGGTTCACTGAGTGTTTGCTAGTATAATGGCTTAGTAATAATGAGTTTGAGTGTGCAATGCAGGCAGACGTGCTGCAAATATCTGTGCACTAGTGGGACTATACAGAAGTCCAACAGCCACGTTTAGGATGCCACTAGGTTCACTGAGTGTTTGCTAGTATAATGGCTTAGTAACAATGAGTTTGAGTGTGCAATGCAGGCAGACGTGCTGCAAATATCTGTGCACTAGTGGGACTACACAGAAGTCCAACAGCCACGTTTAGGATGCCACTAGGTTCACTGAGTGTTTGCTAGTATAAAGGCTTAGTAACAATGAGTTTGAGTGTGCAATGCAGGCAGACGTGCTGCAAATATCTTTGCACTAGTTGGACTATACAGAAGTCCAACAGCCAAGTTTAGGATGACACTAAGTTCACTGGGTGTTTGCTAGTATAATGGCTTAGTAACAATGAGTTTGAGTGTGCAATGCAGGCAGACGTGCTGCAAATATCTGTGCACTAGTGGGACTATACAGAAGTCCAACAGCCAAGTTTAGGATGACACTAAGTTCACTGAGTGTTTGCTAGTATAATGGCTTAGTAACAATGAGTTTGAGTGTGCAATGCAGGCAGACGTGCTGCAAATATCTGTGCACTAGTGGGACTATACAGAAGTCCAACAGCCACGTTTAGGATGACACTAAGTTCACTGAGTGTTTGCTAGTATAATGGCTTAGTAACAATGAGTTTGAGTGTGCAATGCAGGCAGACGTGCTGCAAATATCTTTGCACTAGTGGGACTATACAGAAGTCCAATAGCCACGTTTAGGATGCCACTAGGTTCACTGAGTGTTTGCTAGTATAATGGCTTAGTAACAATGAGTTTGAGTGTGCAATGCAGGCAGACGTGCTGCAAATATCTGTGCACTAGTGGGACTACACAGAAGTCCAACAGCCACGTTTAGGATGCCACTAGGTTCACTGAGTGTTTGCTAGTATAAAGGCTTAGTAACAATAAGTTTGAGTGTGCAATGCAGGCAGACGTGCTGCAAATATCTGTGCACTAGTTGGACTATACAGAAGTCCAACAGCCAAGTTTAGGATGACACTAAGTTCACTGAGTGTTTGCTAGTATAATGGCTTAGTAACAATGAGTTTGAGTGTGCAATGCAGGCAGACGTGCTGCAAATATCTGTGCACTAGTGGGACTATACAGAAGTCCAACAGCCACGTTTAGGATGACACTAAGTTCACTGAGTGTTTGCTAGTATAATGGCTTAGTAACAATGATTTTGAGTGTGCAATGCAGGCAGACGTGCTGCAAATATCTGTGCACTAGTGGGACTATACAGAAGTCTAACAGCCACGTTTAGGATGCCACTAGGTTCACTGAGTGTTTGCTAGTATAATGGCTTAGTAACAATGAGTTTGAGTGTGCAATGCAGGCAGACGTGCTGCAAATATCTTTGCACTAGTGGGACTATACAGAAGTTCAATAGCCACGTTTAGGATGCAACTAGGTTCACTGAGTGTTTGCTAGTATAATGGCTTAGTAACAATGAGTTTGAGTGTGCAATGCAGGCAGACGTGCTGCAAATATCTGTGCACTAGTGGGACTATACAGAAGTCCAACAGCCACGTTTAGGATGCCACTAGGTTCACTGAGTGTTTGCTAGTATAATGGCTTAGTAACAATAAGTTTGAGTGTGCAATGCAGGCAGACGTGCTACAAATATCTGTGCACTAGTGGGAATATACAGAAATCCAACAGCCACGTTTAGGATGCCACTAGGTTCACTGAGTGTTTGCTAGTATAATGGCTTAGTAACAATAAGTTTGAGTGTGCAATGCAGGCAGACGTGCTGCAAAAATCTTTGCACTAGTGGGACTATACAGAAGTCCAATAGCCACGTTTAGTATGCCACTAGGTTCACTGAGTGTTTGCTAGTATAATGGCTTAGTAACAATGAGTTTGAGTGTGCAATGCAGGCAGACGTGCTGCAAATATCTGTGCACTAGTGGGACTATACAGAAGTCCAACAGCCACGTTTAGGATGCCACTAGGTTCACTGAGTGTTTGCTAGTATAATGGCTTAGTAACAATGAGTTTGAGTGTGCAATGCAGGCAGACGTGCTGCAAATATCTGTGCACTAGTGGGACTATACAGAAGTCCAACAGCCACGTTTAGGATGCCACTAGGTTCACTGCGTATTTGCTAGTATAATGGCTTAGTAACAATGAGTTTGAGTGTGCAATGCAGGCAGACGTGCTGCAAATATCTGTGCACTAGTGGGACTATACAGAAGTCCAACAGCCAAGTTTAGGATGACACTAAGTTCACTGAGTGTTTGCTAGTATAATGGCTTAGTAACAATGAGTTTGAGTGTGCAATGCAGGCAGACGTGCTGCAAATATCTGTGCACTAGTGGGACTATACAGAAGTCCAACAGCCACGTTTAGGATGACACTAAGTTCACTGAGTGTTTGCTAGTATAATGGCTTAGTAACAATGAGTTTGAGTGTGCAATGCAGGCAGACGTGCTGCAAATATCTTTGCACTAGTGGGACTATACAGAAGTCCAATAGCCACGTTTAGGATGCCACTAGGTTCACTGAGTGTTTGCTAGTATAATGGCTTAGTAACAATGAGTTTGAGTGTGCAATGCAGGCAGACGTGCTGCAAATATCTTTGCACTAGTGGGACTATACAGAAGTCCAATAGCCACATTTAGGATGCCACTAGGTTCACTGAGTGTTTGCTAGTATAATGGCTTAGTAACAATGAGTTTGAGTCTGCAATGCAGGCAGACGTGCTGCAAATATCTGTGCACTAGTGGGACTATACAGAAGTCCAACAGCCACGTTTAGGATGCCACTAGGTTCACTGAGTGTTTGCTAGTATAATGGCTTAGTAACAATGAGTTTGAGTGTGCAATGCAGGCAGACGTGCTGCAAATATCTGTGCACTAGTGGGACTATACAGAAGTCCAACAGCCACGTTTAGGATGCCACTAGGTTCACTGAGTGTTTGCTAGTATAAAGGCTTAGTAACAATGAGTTTGAGTGTGCAATGCAGGCAGATGTGCTGCAAATATCTGTGCACTAGTTGGACTATACAGAAGTCCAACAGCCAAGTTTAGGATGACAATAAGTTCACTGAGTGTCTGCTAGTATAATGGCTTAGTAACAATGAGTTTGAGTGTGCAATGCAGGCAGACGTGCTGCAAATATCTGTGCACTAGTGGGACTATACAGAAGTCCAACAGCCACGTTTAGGATGACACTAAGTTCACTGAGTGTTTGCTAGTATAATGGCTTAGTAACAATGAGTTTGAGTGTGCAATGCAGGCAGACGTGCTGCAAATATCTGTGCATCAGTGGGACTATACAGAAGTCCAACAGCCACGTTTAGGATGCCACTAGGTTCACTGAGTGTTTGCTAGTATAATGGCTTAGTAACAATGAGTTTGAGTGTGCAATGCAGGCAGACGTGCTGCAAATATCTTTGCAGTAGTGGGACTATACAGAAGTTCAATAGCCACGTTTAGGATGCAACTAGGTTCACTGAGTATTTGCTAGTATAATGGCTTAGTAACAATGAGTTTGAGTGTGCAATGCAGGCAGACGTGCTGCAAATATCTGTGCACTAGTGGGACTATACAGAAGTCCAACAGCCACGTTTAGGATGCCACTAGGTTCACTGAGTGTTTGCTAGTATAATGGCTTAGTAACAATGAGTTTGAGTGTGCAATGCAGGCAGACGTGCTGCAAATATCTTTGCACTAGTGGGACTATACAGAAGTCCAATAGCCACGTTTAGGATGCCACTAGGTTCACTGAGTGTTTGCTAGTATAAAGGCTTAGTAACAATGAGTTTGAGTGTGCAATGCAGGCAGACGTGCTGCAAATATCTGTGCACTAGTTGGACTATACAGAAGTCCAACAGCCAAGTTTAGGATGACACTAAGTTCACTGAGTGTTTGCTAGTATAATGGCTTAGTAACAATGAGTTTGAGTGTGCAATGCAGGCAGACGTGCTGCAAATATCTGTGCACTAGTGGGACTATACAGAAGTCCAACAGCCAAGTTTAGGATGACACTAAGTTCACTGAGTGTTTGCTAGTATAATGGCTTAGTAACAATGAGTTTGAGTGTGCAATGCAGGCAGACGTGCTGCAAATATCTGTGCACTAGTGGGACTATACAGAAGTCCAACAGCCACGTTTAGGATGACACTAAGTTCACTGAGTGTTTGCTAGTATAATGGCTTAGTAACAATGAGTTTGAGTGTGCAATGCAGGCAGACGTGCTGCAAATATCTTTGCACTAGTGGGACTATACAGAAGTCCAATAGCCACGTTTAGGATGCCACTAGGTTCACTGAGTGTTTGCTAGTATAATGGCTTAGTAACAATGAGTTTGAGTGTGCAATGCAGGCAGACGTGCTGCAAATATCTTTGCACTAGTGGGACTATACAGAAGTCCAACAGCCATGTTTAGGATGCCACTAGGTTCACTGAGTGTTTGCTAGTATAATGGCTTAGTAACAATGAGTTTGAGTGTGCAATGCAGGCAGACGTGCTGCAAATATCTGTGCACTAGTGGGACTATACAGAAGTCCAACAGCCACGTTTATGATGCCACTAGGTTCACTGAGTGTTTGCTAGTATAATGGCTTAGTAACAATGAGTTTGAGTGTGCAATGCAGGCAGACGTGCTGCAAATATCTGTGCACTAGTTGGACTATACAGAAGTCCAACAGCCAAGTTTAGGATGACACTAAGTTCACTGAGTGTTTGCTAGTATAATGGCTTAGTAACAATGAGTTTGAGTGTGCAATGCAGGCAGACGTGCTGCAAATATCTGTGCACTAGTGGGACTATACAGAAGTCCAACAGCCACGTTTAGGATGACACTAAGTTCACTGAGTGTTTGCTAGTATAATGGCTTAGTAACAATGAGTTTGAGTGTGCAATGCAGGCAGACGTGCTGCAAATATCTGTGCACTAGTGGGACTATACAGAAGTTCAACAGCCACGTTTAGGATGCCACTAGGTTCACTGAGTGTTTGCTAGTATAATGGCTTAGTAACAATGAGTTTGAGTGTGCAATGCAGGCAGACGTGCTGCAAATATCTTTGCACTAGTGGGACTATACAGAAGTTCAATAGCCACGTTTAGGATGCAACTAGGTTCACTGAGTGTTTGCTAGTATAATGGCTTAGTAACAATAAGTTTGAGTGTGCAATGCAGGCAGACGTGCTGCAAATATCTGTGCACTAGTGGGAATATACAGAAATCCAACAGCCACGTTTAGGATGTCACTAGGTTCACTGAGTGTTTGCTAGTATAATGGCTTAGTAACAATGAGTTTGAGTATGCAATGCAGGCAGACGTGCTGCAAAAATCTTTGCACTAGTGGGACTATACAGAAGTCCAATAGCCACGTTTAGGATGCCACTAGGTTCACAGAGTGTTTGCTAGTATAATGGCTTAGTAACAATGAGTTTGAGTGTGCAATGCAGGCAGACGTGCTGCAAATATCTATGCACTAGTGGGACTATACAGAAGTCCAACAGCCACGTTTAGGATGCCACTAGGTTCACTGAGAATTTGCTAGTATAATGGCTTAGTAACAATGAGTTTGAGTGTGCAATGCAGGCAGACGTGCTGCAAATATCTGTGCACTAGTGGGACTATACAGAAATCCAATAGCCACGTTTAGTATGCCACTAGGTTCACTGAGTGTTTGCTAGTATAATGGCTTAGTAACAATGAGTTTGAGTATGCAATGCAGGCAGACGTGCTGCAAAAATCTTTGCACTAGTGGGACTATACAGAAGTCCAATAGCCACGTTTAGTATGCCACTAGGTTCACTGAGTGTTTGCTAGTATAATGGCTTAGTAACAATGAGTTTGAGTGTGCAATGCAGGCAGACGTGCTGCAAATATCTGTGCACTAGTGGGACTATACAGAAGTCCAACAGCCACGTTTAGGATGCCACTAGGTTCACTGAGTGTTTGTTAGTATAATGGCTTAGTAACAATGAGTTTGAGTGTGCAATGCAGGCAGACGTGCTGCAAATATCTGTGCACTAGTGGGACTATACAGAAGTCCAACAGCCACGTTTAGGATGCCACTAGGTTCACTGAGTGTTTGCTAGTATAATGGCTTAGTAACAATGAGTTTGAGTGTGCAATGCAGGCAGACGTGCTGCAAATATCTGTGCACTAGTGGGACTATACAGAAGTCCAACAGCCATGTTTAGGATGCCACTAGGTTCACTGAGTGTTTGCTAGTATAATGGCTTAGTAACAATGAGTTTGAGTGTGTAATGCAGGCAGATGTTCTGCAAATATCTGTGCACTAGTGGGACTATACAGAAGTCCAACAGCCACGTTTAGGATGCCACTAGGTTCACTGCGTATTTGCTAGTATAATGGCTTAGTAACAATGAGTTTGAGTGTGCAATGCAGGCAGACGTGCTGCAAATATCTGTGCACTAGTGGGACTATACAGAAGTCCAACAGCCAAGTTTAGGATGACACTAAGTTCACTGAGTGTTTGCTAGTATAATGGCTTAGTAACAATGAGTTTGAGTGTGCAATGCAGGCAGACGTGCTGCAAATATCTGTGCACTAGTGGGACTATACAGAAGTCCAACAGCCACGTTTAGGATGACACTAAGTTCACTGAGTGTTTGCTAGTATAATGGCTTAGTAACAATGAGTTTGAGTGTGCAATGCAGGCAGACGTGCTGCAAATATCTTTGCACTAGTGGGACTATACAGAAGTCCAATAGCCACGTTTAGGATGCCACTAGGTTCACTGAGTGTTTGCTAGTATAATGGCTTAGTAACAATGAGTTTGAGTGTGCAATGCAGGCAGACGTGCTGCAAATATCTTTGCACTAGTGGGACTATACAGAAGTCCAATAGCCACATTTAGGATGCCACTAGGTTCACTGAGTGTTTGCTAGTATAATGGCTTAGTAACAATGAGTTTGAGTGTGCAATGCAGGCAGACGTGCTGCAAATATCTGTGCACTAGTGGGACTATACAGAAGTCCAACAGCCACGTTTAGGATGCCACTAGGTTCACTGAGTGTTTGCTAGTATAATGGCTTAGTAACAATGAGTTTGAGTGTGCAATGCAGGCAGACGTGCTGCAAATATCTGTGCACTAGTGGGACTACACAGAAGTCCAACAGCCACGTTTAGGATGCCACTAGGTTCACTGAGTGTTTGCTAGTATAAAGGCTTAGTAACAATGAGTTTGAGTGTGCAATGCAGGCAGACGTGCTGCAAATATCTGTGCACTAGTTGGACTATACAGAAGTCCAACAGCCAAGTTTAGGATGACACTAAGTTCACTGAGTGTTTGCTAGTATAATGGCTTAGTAACAATGAGTTTGAGTGTGCAATGCAGGCAGACGTGCTGCAAATATCTGTGCACTAGTGGGACTATACAGAAGTCCAACAGCCAAGTTTAGGATGACACTAAGTTCACTGAGTGTTTGCTAGTATAATGGCTTAGTAACAATGAGTTTGAGTGTGCAATGCAGGCAGGCGTCCTGCAAATATCTGTGCACTAGTGGGACTATACAGAAGTCCAACAGCCACGTTTAGGAAGACACTAAGTTCACTGAGTGTTTGCTAGTATAATGGCTTAGTAACAATGAGTTTGAGTGTGCAATGCAGGCAGACGTGCTGCAAATATCTTTGCACTAGTGGGACTATACAGAAGTCCAATAGCCACGTTTAGGATGCCACTAGGTTCACTGAGTGTTTGCTAGTATAATGGCTTAGTAACAATGAGTTTGAGTGTGCAATGCAGGCAGACGTGCTGCAAATATCTTTGCACTAGTGGGACTATACAGAAGTCCAACAGCCACGTTTAGGATGCTACTAGGTTCACTGAGTGTTTGCTAGTATAATGGCTTAGTAACAATGAGTTTGAGTGTGCAATGCAGGCAGACGTGCTGCAAATATCTTTGCACTAGTGGGACTATACAGAAGTCCAACAGCCACGTTTAGGATGCCACTAGGTTCACTGAGTGTTTGCTAGTATAATGGCTTAGTAACAATGAGTTTGAGTGTGCAATGCAGGCAGACGTGCTGCAAATATCTGTGCACTAGTGGGACTATACAGAAGTCCAACAGCCACGTTTAGGATGCCACTAGGTTCACTGAGTGTTTGCTAGTATAATGGCTTAGTAACAATGAGTTTGAGTGTGCAATGCAGGCAGACGTGCTGCAAATATCTGTGCACTAGTTGGACTATACAGAAGTCCAACAGCCAAGTTTAGGATGACACTAAGTTCACTGAGTGTTTGCTAGTATAATGGCTTAGTAACAATGAGTTTGAGTGTGCAATGCAGGCAGACGTGCTGCAAATATCTGTGCACTAGTGGGACTATACAGAAGTCCAACAGCCACGTTTAGGATGACACTAAGTTCACTGAGTGTTTGCTAGTATAATGGCTTAGTAACAATGAGTTTGAGTGTGCAATGCAGGCAGACGTGCTGCAAATATCTTTGCACTAGTGGGACTAT
This sequence comes from Anomaloglossus baeobatrachus, assembly GCF_048569485.1. Lineage (NCBI taxonomy): Eukaryota > Metazoa > Chordata > Amphibia > Anura > Aromobatidae > Anomaloglossus > Anomaloglossus baeobatrachus. Next base: position 87,690,305 of record NC_134363.1, on the reverse strand, counting down.
ACAGAAGTCCAATAGCCACGTTTAGGATGCCACTAGGTTCACTGAGTGTTTGCTAGTATAATGGCTTAGTAACAATGAGTTTGAGTGTGCAATGCAGGCAGACGTGCTGCAAATATCTTTGCACTAGTGGGACTATACAGAAGTCCAATAGCCACATTTAGGATGCCACTAGGTTCACTGAGTGTTTGCTAGTATAATGGCTTAGTAACAATGAGTTTGAGTGTGCAATGCAGGCAGACGTGCTGCAAATATCTGTGCACTAGTGGGACTATACAGAAGTCCAACAGCCACGTTTAGGATGACACTAGGTTCACTGAGTGTTTGCTAGTATAATGGCTTAGTAACAATGAGTTTGAGTGTGCAATGCAGGCAGACGTGCTGCAAATATCTGTGCACTAGTGGGACTACACAGAAGTCCAACAGCCACGTTTAGGATGCCACTAGGTTCACTGAGTGTTTGCTAGTATAAAGGCTTAGTAACAATGAGTTTGAGTGTGCAATGCAGGCAGACGTGCTGCAAATATCTGTGCACTAGTTGGACTATACAGAAGTCCAACAGCCAAGTTTAGGATGACACTAAGTTCACTGAGTGTTTGCTAGTATAATGGCTTAGTAACAATGAGTTTGAGTGTGCAATGCAGGCAGACGTGCTGCAAATATCTGTGCACTAGTGGGACTATACAGAAGTCCAACAGCCAAGTTTAGGATGACACTAAGTTCACTGAGTGTTTGCTAGTATAATGGCTTAGTAACAATGAGTTTGAGTGTGCAATGCAGGCAGACGTGCTGCAAATATCTGTGCACTAGTGGGACTATACAGAAGTCCAACAGCCACGTTTAGGATGACACTAAGTTCACTGAGTGTTTGCTAGTATAATGGCTTAGTAACAATGAGTTTGAGTGTGCAATGCAGGCAGACGTGCTGCAAATATCTTTGCACTAGTGGGACTATACAGAAGTCCAATAGCCACGTTTAGGATGCCACTAGGTTCACTGAGTGTTTGCTAGTATAATGGCTTAGTAACAATGAGTTTGAGTGTGCAATGCAGGCAGACGTGCTGCAAATATCTTTGCACTAGTGGGACTATACAGAAGTCCAACAGCCACATTTAGGATGCCACTAGGTTCACTGAGTGTTTGCTAGTATAATGGCTTAGTAACAATGAGTTTGAGTGTGCAATGCAGGCAGACGTGCTGCAAATATCTGTGCACTAGTGGGACTATACAGAAGTCCAACAGCCACGTTTAGGATGCCACTAGGTTCACTGAGTGTTTGCTAGTATAATGGCTTAGTAACAATGAGTTTGAGTGTGCAATGCAGGCAGACATGCTGCAAATATCTTTGCACTAGTTGGACTATACAGAAGTCCAACAGCCAAGTTTAGGATGACACTAAGTTCACTGAGTGTTTGCTAGTATAATGGCTTAGTAACAATGAGTTTGAGTGTGCAATGCAGGCAGACGTGCTGCAAATATCTGTGCACTAGTGGGACTATACAGAAGTCCAACAGCCACGTTTAGGATGACACTAAGTTCACTGAGTGTTTGCTAGTATAATGGCTTAGTAACAATGAGTTTGAGTGTGCAATGCAGGCAGACGTGCTGCAAATATCTGTGCACTAGTGGGACTATACAGAAGTCCAACAGCCACGTTTAGGATGCCACTAGGTTCACTGAGTGTTTGCTAGTATAATGGCTTAGTAACAATAAGTTTGAGTGTGCAATGCAGGCAGACGTGCTGCAAATATCTGTGCACTAGTGGGAATATACAGAAATCCAACAGCCACGTTTAGGATGCCACTAGGTTCACTGAGTGTTTGCTAGTATAATGGCTTAGTAACAATGAGTTTGAGTGTGCAATGCAGGCAGACGTGCTGCAAATATCTGTGCACTAGTGGGACTATACAGAAGTTCAACAGCCACGTTTAGGATGCCACTAGGTTCACTGAGTGTTTGCTAGTATAATGGCTTAGTAACAATGAGTTTGAGTGTGCAATGCAGGCAGACGTGCTGCAAATATCTTTGCACTAGTGGGACTATACAGAAGTTCAATAGCCACGTTTAGGATGCAACTAGGTTCACTGAGTGTTTGCTAGTATAATGGCTTAGTAACAATGAGTTTGAGTGTGCAATGCAGGCAGACGTGCTGCAAATATCTGTGCACTAGTTGGACTATACAGAAGTCCAACAGCCAAGTTTAGGATGACACTAAGTTCACTGAGTGTTTGCTAGTATAATGGCTTAGTAACAATGAGTTTGAGTGTGCAATGCAGGCAGACGTGCTGCAAATATCTGTGCACTAGTGGGACTATACAGAAGTCCAACAGCCACGTTTAGGATGACACTAAGTTCACTGAGTGTTTGCTAGTATAATGGCTTAGTAACAATGAGTTTGAGTGTGCAATGCAGGCAGACGTGCTGCAAATATCTTTGCACTAGTGGGACTATACAGAAGTCCAATAGCCACGTTTAGGATGCCACTAGGTTCACTGAGTGTTTGCTAGTATAATGGCTTAGTAACAATGAGTTTGAGTGTGCAATGCAGGCAGACGTGCTGCAAATATCTTTGCACTAGTGGGACTATACAGAAGTCCAATAGCCACATTTAGGATGCCACTAGGTTCACTGAGTGTTTGCTAGTATAATGGCTTAGTAACAATGAGTTTGAGTGTGCAATGCAGGCAGACGTGCTGCAAATATCTGTGCACTAGTGGGACTATACAGAAGTCCAACAGCCACGTTTAGGATGACACTAGGTTCACTGAGTGTTTGCTAGTATAATGGCTTAGTAACAATGAGTTTGAGTGTGCAATGCAGGCAGACGTGCTGCAAATATCTGTGCACTAGTGGGACTACACAGAAGTCCAACAGCCACGTTTAGGATGCCACTAGGTTCACTGAGTGTTTGCTAGTATAAAGGCTTAGTAACAATGAGTTTGAGTGTGCAATGCAGGCAGACGTGCTGCAAATATCTGTGCACTAGTTGGACTATACAGAAGTCCAACAGCCAAGTTTAGGATGACACTAAGTTCACTGAGTGTTTGCTAGTATAATGGCTTAGTAACAATGAGTTTGAGTGTGCAATGCAGGCAGACGTGCTGCAAATATCTGTGCACTAGTGGGACTATACAGAAGTCCAACAGCCAAGTTTAGGATGACACTAAGTTCACTGAGTGTTTGCTAGTATAATGGCTTAGTAACAATGAGTTTGAGTGTGCAATGCAGGCAGACGTGCTGCAAATATCTGTGCACTAGTGGGACTATACAGAAGTCCAACAGCCACGTTTAGGATGACACTAAGTTCACTGAGTGTTTGCTAGTATAATGGCTTAGTAACAATGAGTTTGAGTGTGCAATGCAGGCAGACGTGCTGCAAATATCTTTGCACTAGCGGGACTATACAGAAGTCCAATAGCCACGTTTAGGATGCCACTAGGTTCACTGAGTGTTTGCTAGTATAATGGCTTAGTAACAATGAGTTTGAGTGTGCAATGCAGGCAGACGTGCTGCAAATATCTTTGCACTAGTGGGACTATACAGAAGTCCAACAGCCACATTTAGGATGCCACTAGGTTCACTGAGTGTTTGTTAGTATAATGGCTTAGTAACAATGAGTTTGAGTGTGCAATGCAGGCAGACGTGCTGCAAATATCTGTGCACTAGTGGGACTATACAGAAGTCCAACAGCCACGTTTAGGATGCCACTAGGTTCACTGAGTGTTTGCTAGTATAATGGCTTAGTAACAATGAGTTTGAGTGTGCAATGCAGGCAGACATGCTGCAAATATCTGTGCACTAGTTGGACTATACAGAAGTCCAACAGCCAAGTTTAGGATGACACTAAGTTCACTGAGTGTTTGCTAGTATAATGGCTTAGTAACAATGAGTTTGAGTGTGCAATGCAGGCAGACGTGCTGCAAATATCTGTGCACTAGTGGGACTATACAGAAGTCCAACAGCCACGTTTAGGATGACACTAAGTTCACTGAGTGTTTGCTAGTATAATGGCTTAGTAACAATGAGTTTGAGTGTGCAATGCAGGCAGACGTGCTGCAAATATCTGTGCACTAGTGGGACTATACAGAAGTCCAACAGCCACGTTTAGGATGCCACTAGGTTCACTGAGTGTTTGCTAGTATAATGGCTTAGTAACAATAAGTTTGAGTGTGCAATGCAGGCAGACGTGCTGCAAATATCTGTGCACTAGTTGGACTATACAGAAGTCCAACAGCCAAGTTTAGGATGACACTAAGTTCACTGAGTGTTTGCTAGTATAATGGCTTAGTAACAATGAGTTTGAGTGTGCAATGCAGGCAGACGTGCTGCAAATATCTGTGCACTAGTGGGACTATACAGAAGTCCAACAGCCACGTTTAGGATGACACTAAGTTCACTGAGTGTTTGCTAGTATAATGGCTTAGTAACAATGAGTTTGAGTGTGCAATGCAGGCAGACGTGCTGCAAATATCTTTGCACTAGTGGGACTATACAGAAGTCCAATAGCCACGTTTAGGATGCCACTAGGTTCACTGAGTGTTTGCTAGTATAATGGCTTAGTAACAATGAGTTTGAATGTGCAATGCAGGCAGACGTGCTGCAAATATCTTTGCACTAGTGGGACTATACAGAAGTCCAATAGCCACATTTAGGATGCCACTAGGTTCACTGAGTGTTTGCTAGTATAATGGCTTAGTAACAATGAGTTTGAGTGTGCAATGCAGGCAGACGTGCTGCAAATATCTGTGCACTAGTGGGACTATACAGAAGTCCAACAGCCACGTTTAGGATGACACTAGGTTCACTGAGTGTTTGCTAGTATAATGGCTTAGTAACAATGAGTTTGAGTGTGCAATGCAGGCAGACGTGCTGCAAATATCTGTGCACTAGTGGGACTACACAGAAGTCCAACAGCCACGTTTAGGATGCCACTAGGTTCACTGAGTGTTTGCTAGTATAAAGGCTTAGTAACAATGAGTTTGAGTGTGCAATGCAGGCAGACGTGCTGCAAATATCTGTGCACTAGTTGGACTATACAGAAGTCCAACAGCCAAGTTTAGGATGACACTAAGTTCACTGAGTGTTTGCTAGTATAATGGCTTAGTAACAATGAGTTTGAGTGTGCAATGCAGGCAGACGTGCTGCAAATATCTGTGCACTAGTGGGACTATACAGAAGTCCAACAGCCAAGTTTAGGATGACACTAAGTTCACTGAGTGTTTGCTAGTATAATGGCTTAGTAACAATGAGTTTGAGTGTGCAATGCAGGCAGACGTGCTGCAAATATCTGTGCACTAGTGGGACTATACAGAAGTCCAACAGCCACGTTTAGGATGACACTAAGTTCACTGAGTGTTTGCTAGTATAATGGCTTAGTAACAATGAGTTTGAGTGTGCAATGCAGGCAGACGTGCTGCAAATATCTTTGCACTAGTGGGACTATACAGAAGTCCAATAGCCACGTTTTGGATGCCACTAGGTTCACTGAGTGTTTGCTAGTATAATGGCTTAGTAACAATGAGTTTGAGTGTGCAATGCAGGCAGACGTGCTGCAAATATCTTTGCACTAGTGGGACTATACAGAAGTCCAACAGCCACATTTAGGATGCCACTAGGTTCACTGAGTGTTTGTTAGTATAATGGCTTAGTAACAATGAGTTTGAGTGTGCAATGCAGGCAGACGTGCTGCAAATATCTGTGCACTAGTGGGACTATACAGAAGTCCAACAGCCACGTTTAGGATGCCACTAGGTTCACTGAGTGTTTGCTAGTATAATGGCTTAGTAACAATGAGTTTGAGTGTGCAATGCAGGCAGACATGCTGCAAATATCTGTGCACTAGTTGGACTATACAGAAGTCCAACAGCCAAGTTTAGGATGACACTAAGTTCACTGAGTGTTTGCTAGTATAATGGCTTAGTAACAATGAGTTTGAGTGTGCAATGCAGGCAGACGTGCTGCAAATATCTGTGCACTAGTGGGACTATACAGAAGTCCAACAGCCACGTTTAGGATGACACTAAGTTCACTGAGTGTTTGCTAGTATAATGGCTTAGTAACAATGAGTTTGAGTGTGCAATGCAGGCAGACGTGCTGCAAATATCTGTGCACTAGTGGGACTATACAGAAGTCCAACAGCCACGTTTAGGATGCCACTAGGTTCACTGAGTGTTTGCTAGTATAATGGCTTAGTAACAATAAGTTTGAGTGTGCAATGCAGGCAGACGTGCTGCAAATATCTGTGCACTAGTGGGAATATACAGAAATCCAACAGCCACGTTTAGGATGCCACTAGGTTCACTGAGTGTTTGCTAGTATAATGGCTTAGTAACAATGAGTTTGCGTGTGCAATGCAGGCAGACGTGCTGCAAATATCTGTGCACTAGTGGGACTATACAGAAGTTCAACAGCCACGTTTAGGATGCCACTAGGTTCACTGAGTGTTTGCTAGTATAATGGCTTAGTAACAATGAGTTTGAGTGTGCAATGCAGGCAGACGTGCTGCAAATATCTTTGCACTAGTGGGACTATACAGAAGTTCAATAGCCACGTTTAGGATGCAACTAGGTTCACTGAGTGTTTGCTAGTATAATGGCTTAGTAACAATGAGTTTGAGTGTGCAATGCAGGCAGACGTGCTGCAAATATCTGTGCACTAGTTGGACTATACAGAAGTCCAACAGCCAAGTTTAGGATGACACTAAGTTCACTGAGTGTTTGCTAGTATAATGGCTTAGTAACAATGAGTTTGAGTGTGCAATGCAGGCAGACGTGCTGCAAATATCTGTGCACTAGTGGGACTATACAGAAGTCCAACAGACACGTTTAGGATGACACTAAGTTCACTGAGTGTTTGCTAGTATAATGGCTTAGTAACAATGAGTTTGAGTGTGCAATGCAGGCAGACGTGCTGCAAATATCTTTGCACTAGTGGGACTATACAGAAGTCCAATAGCCACGTTTAGGATGCCACTAGGTTCACTGAGTGTTTGCTAGTATAATGGCTTAGTAACAATGAGTTTGAGTGTGCAATGCAGGCAGACGTGCTGCAAATATCTTTGCACTAGTGGGACTATACAGAAGTCCAATAGCCACATTTAGGATGCCACTAGGTTCACTGAGTGTTTGCTAGTATAATGGCTTAGTAACAATGAGTTTGAGTGTGCAATGCAGGCAGACGTGCTGCAAATATCTGTGCACTAGTGGGACTATACAGAAGTCCAACAGCCACGTTTAGGATGACACTAGGTTCACTGAGTGTTTGCTAGTATAATGGCTTAGTAACAATGAGTTTGAGTGTGCAATGCAGGCAGACGTGCTGCAAATATCTGTGCACTAGTGGGACTACACAGAAGTCCAACAGCCACGTTTAGGATGCCACTAGGTTCACTGAGTGTTTGCTAGTATAAAGGCTTAGTAACAATGAGTTTGAGTGTGCAATGCAGGCAGACGTGCTGCAAATATCTGTGCACTAGTTGGACTATACAGAAGTCCAACAGCCAAGTTTAGGATGACACTAAGTTCACTGAGTGTTTGCTAGTATAATGGCTTAGTAACAATGAGTTTGAGTGTGCAATGCAGGCAGACGTGCTGCAAATATCTGTGCACTAGTGGGACTATACAGAAGTCCAACAGCCAAGTTTAGGATGACACTAAGTTCACTGAGTGTTTGCTAGTATAATGGCTTAGTAACAATGAGTTTGAGTGTGCAATGCAGGCAGACGTGCTGCAAATATCTGTGCACTAGTGGGACTATACAGAAGTCCAACAGCCACGTTTAGGATGACACTAAGTTCACTGAGTGTTTGCTAGTATAATGGCTTAGTAACAATGAGTTTGAGTGTGCAATGCAGGCAGACGTGCTGCAAATATCTTTGCACTAGTGGGACTATACAGAAGTCCAATAGCCACGTTTAGGATGCCACTAGGTTCACTGAGTGTTTGCTAGTATAATGGCTTAGTAACAATGAGTTTGAGTGTGCAATGCAGGCAGACGTGCTGCAAATATCTTTGCACTAGTGGGACTATACAGAAGTCCAACAGCCACATTTAGGATGCCACTAGGTTCACTGAGTGTTTGCTAGTATAATGGCTTAGTAACAATGAGTTTGAGTGTGCAATGCAGGCAGACGTGCTGCAAATATCTGTGCACTAGTGGGACTATACAGAAGTCCAACAGCCACGTTTAGGATGCCACTAGGTTCACTGAGTGTTTGCTAGTATAATGGCTTAGTAACAATGAGTTTGAGTGTGCAATGCAGGCAGACATGCTGCAAATATCTGTGCACTAGTTGGACTATACAGAAGTCCAACAGCCAAGTTTAGGATGACACTAAGTTCACTGAGTGTTTGCTAGTATAATGGCTTAGTAACAATGAGTTTGAGTGTGCAATGCAGGCAGACGTGCTGCAAATATCTGTGCACTAGTGGGACTATACAGAAGTCCAACAGCCACGTTTAGGATGACACTAAGTTCACTGAGTGTTTGCTAGTATAATGGCTTAGTAACAATGAGTTTGAGTGTGCAATGCAGGCAGACGTGCAGCAAATATCTGTGCACTAGTGGGACTATACAGAAGTCCAACAGCCACGTTTAGGATGCCACTAGGTTCACTGAGTGTTTGCTAGTATAATGGCTTAGTAACAATAAGTTTGAGTGTGCAATGCAGGCAGACGTGCTGCAAATATCTGTGCACTAGTGGGAATATACAGAAATCCAACAGCCACGTTTAGGATGCCACTAGGTTCACTGAGTGTTTGCTAGTATAATGGCTTAGTAACAATGAGTTTGAGTGTGCAATGCAGGCAGACGTGCTGCAAATATCTGTGCACTAGTGGGACTATACAGAAGTTCAACAGCCACGTTTAGGATGCCACTAGGTTCACTGAGTGTTTGCTAGTATAATGGCTTAGTAACAATGAGTTTGAGTGTGCAATGCAGGCAGACGTGCTGCAAATATCTGTGCACTAGTGGGACTATACAGAAGTCCAACAGCCACGTTTAGGATGCCACTAGGTTCACTGAGTGTTTGCTAGTATAATGGCTTAGTAACAATGAGTTTGAGTGTGCAATGCAGGCAGACGTGCTGCAAATATCTGTGCACTAGTGGGACTATACAGAAGTCCAACAGCCACATTTAGGATGCCACTAGGTTCACTGAGTGTTTGCTAGTATAATGGCTTAGTAACAATGAGTTTGAGTGTGCAATGCAGGCAGACGTGCTGCAAATATCTGTGCACTAGTGGGACTACACAGAAGTCCAACAGCCACATTTAGGAAGCCACTAGGTTCACTGAGTGTTTGCTAGTATAAAGGCTTAGTAACAATGAGTTTGAGTGTGCAATGCAGGCAGACGTGCTGCAAATATCTGTGCACTAGTTGGACTATACAGAAGTCCAACAGCCACGTTTAGGATGACACTAAGTTCACTGAGTGTTTGCTAGTATAATGGCTTAGTAACAATGAGTTTGAGTGTGCAATGCAGGCAGACGTGCTGCAAATATCTGTGCACTAGTGGGACTATACAGAAGTCCAACAGCCACGTTTAGGATGCCACTAGGTTCACTGAGTGTTTGCTAGTATAATGGCTTAGTAACAATGAGTTTGAGTGTGCAATGCAGGCAGACGTGCTGCAAATATCTTTGCACTAGTGGGACTATACAGAAGTTCAATAGCCACGTTTAGGATGCAACTAGGTTCACTGAGTGTTTGCTAGTATAATGGCTTAGTAACAATGAGTTTGAGTGTGCAATGCAGGCAGACGTGCTGCAAATATCTGTGCACTAGTGGGACTATACAGAAGTCCAACAGCCACGTTTAGGATGCCACTAGGTTCACTGAGTGTTTGCTAGTATAATGGCTTAGTAACAATGAGTTTGAGTGTGCAATGCAGGCAGACGTGCTGCAAATATCTTTGCACTAGTGGGACTATACAGAAGTCCAATAGCCACGTTTAGGATGCCACTAGGTTCACTGAGTGTTTGCTAGTATAATGGCTTAGTAACAATGAGTTTGAGTGTGCAATGCAGGCAGACGTGCTGCAAATATCTGTGCACTAGTGGGACTATACAGAAGTTCAACAGCCACGTTTAGGATGCCACTAGGTTCACTGAGTGTTTGCTAGTATAATGGCTTAGTAACAATGAGTTTGAGTGTGCAATGCAGGCAGACGTGCTGCAAATATCTGTGCACTAGTGGGACTATACAGAAGTCCAACAGCCACGTTTAGGATGCCACTAGGTTCACTGAGTGTTTGCTAGTATAATGGCTTAGTAACAATGAGTTTGAGTGTGCAATGCAGGCAGACGTGCTGCAAATATCTGTGCACTAGTGGGACTATACAGAAGTCCAACAGCCACATTTAGGATGCCACTAGGTTCACTGAGTGTTTGCTAGTATAATGGCTTAGTAACAATGAGTTTGAGTGTGCAATGCAGGCAGACGTGCTGCAAATATCTGTGCACTAGTGGGACTACACAGAAGTCCAACAGCCACGTTTAGGAAGCCACTAGGTTCACTGAGTGTTTGCTAGTATAAAGGCTTAGTAACAATGAGTTTGAGTGTGCAATGCAGGCAGACGTGCTGCAAATATCTGTGCACTAGTTGGACTATACAGAAGTCCAACAGCCAAGTTTAGGATGACACTAAGTTCACTGAGTGTCTGCTAGTATAATGGCTTAGTAACAATGAGTTTGAGTGTGCAATGCAGGCAGACGTGCTGCAAATATCTGTGCACTAGTGGGACTATACAGAAGTCCAACAGCCACGTTTAGGATGACACTAAGTTCACTGAGTGTTTGCTAGTATAATGGCTTAGTAACAATGAGTTTGAGTGTGCAATGCAGGCAGACGTGCTGCAAATATCTGTGCACTAGTGGGACTATACAGAAGTCCAACAGCCACGTTTAGGATGCCACTAGGTTCACTGAGTGTTTGCTAGTATAATGGCTTAGTAACAATGAGTTTGAGTGTGCAATGCAGGCAGACGTGCTGCAAATATCTTTGCACTAGTGGGACTATACAGAAGTTCAATAGCCACGTTTAGGATGCAACTAGGTTCACTGAGTGTTTGCTAGTATAATGGCTTAGTAACAATGAGTTTGAGTGTGCAATGCAGGCAGACGTGCTGCAAATATCTGTGCACTAGTGGGACTATACAGAAGTCCAACAGCCACGTTTAGGATGCCACTAGGTTCACTGAGTGTTTGCTAGTATAATGGCTTAGTAACAATGAGTTTGAGTGTGCAATGCAGGCAGACGTGCTGCAAATATCTTTGCACTAGTGGGACTATACAGAAGTCCAATAGCCACGTTTAGGATGCCACTAGGTTCACTGAGTGTTTGCCAGTATAATGGCTTAGTAACAATGAGTTTGAGTGTGCAATGCAGGCAGACGTGCTGCAAATATCTTTGCACTAGTGGGACTATACAGAAGTCCAATAGCCACGTTTAGGATGCCACTAGGTTCACTGAGTGTTTGCTAGTATAATGGCTTAGTAACAATGAGTTTGAGTGTGCAATGCAGGCAGACGTGTTGCAAAAATCTGTGCACTAGTGGGATTATACAGAAGTGCAACAGCCACGTTTAGGATGCCACTAGGTTCACTGAGTGTTTGCTAGTATAATGGCTTAGTAACAATGAGTTTGAGTGTGCAATGCAGGCAGACGTGCTGCAAATATCTGTGCACTAGTGGGACTATACAGAAGTCCAACAGCCACGTTTTGGATGCCACTAGGTTCACTGAGTGTTTGCTAGTATAATGGCTTAGTAACAATGAGTTTGAGTGTGCAATGCAGGCAGACGTGCTGCAAATATCTATGCACTAGTGGGACTATACAGAAGTCCAACAGCCACGTTTAGGATGCCACTAGGTTCACTGAGTGTTTGCTAGTATAATGGCTTAGTAACAATGAGTTTGAGTGTGCAATGCAGGCAGACGTGCTGCAAATATCTGTGCACTAGTGGGACTATACAGAAATCCAAAAGCCACGTTTAGTATGCCACTAGGTTCACTGAGTGTTTGCTAGTATAATGGCTTAGTAACAATGAGTTTGAGTGTGCAATGCAGGCAGACGTGCTGCAAAAATCTTTGCACTAGTGGGACTATACAGAAGTCCAATAGCCACGTTTAGTATGCCACTAGGTTCACTGAGTGTTTGCTAGTATAATGGCTTAGTAACAATGAGTTTGAGTGTGCAATGCAGGCAGACGTGCTGCAAATATCTGTGCACTAGTGGGACTATACAGAAGTCCAACAGCCACGTTTAGGATGCCACTAGGTTCACTGAGTGTTTGTTAGTATAATGGCTTAGTAACAATGAGTTTGAGTGTGCAATGCAGGCAGACGTGCTGCAAATATCTGTGCACTAGTGGGACTATACAGAAGTTCAACAGCCACGTTTAGGATGCCACTAGGTTCACTGAGTGTTTGCTAGTATAATGGCTTAGTAACAATGAGTTTGAGTGTGCAATGCAGGCAGACGTGCTGCAAATATCTGTGCACTAGTGGGACTATACAGAAGTCCAACAGCCACGTTTAGGATGCCACTAGGTTCACTGAGTGTTTGCTAGTATAATGGCTTAGTAACAATGAGTTTGAGTGTGCAATGCAGGCAGACGTGCTGCAAATATCTGTGCACTAGTGGGACTATACAGAAGTCCAACAGCCACGTTTAGGATGCCACTAGGTTCACTGCGTATCTGCTAGTATAATGGCTTAGTAACAATGAGTTTGAGTGTGCAATGCAGGCAGACGTGCTGCAAATATCTGTGCACTAGTGGGACTATACAGAAGTCCAACAGCCAAGTTTAGGATGACACTAAGTTCACTGAGTGTTTGCTAGTATAATGGCTTAGTAACAATGAGTTTGAGTGTGCAATGCAGGCAGACGTGCTGCAAATATCTGTGCACTAGTGGGACTATACAGAAGTCCAACAGCCACGTTTAGGATGACACTAAGTTCACTGAGTGTTTGCTAGTATAATGGCTTAGTAACAATGAGTTTGAGTGTGCAATGCAGGCAGACGTGCTGCAAATATCTTTGCACTAGTGGGACTATACAGAAGTCCAATAGCCACGTTTAGGATGCCACTAGGTTCACTGAGTGTTTGCTAGTATAATGGCTTAGTAACAATGAGTTTGAGTGTGCAATGCAGGCAGACGTGCTGCAAATATCTTTGCACTAGTGGGACTATACAGAAGTCCAATAGCCACATTTAGGATGCCACTAGGTTCACTGAGTGTTTGCTAGTATAATGGCTTAGTAACAATGAGTTTGAGTGTGCAATGCAGGCAGACGTGCTGCAAATATCTGTGCACTAGTGGGACTATACAGAAGTCCAACAGCCACGTTTAGGATGCCACTAGGTTCACTGAGTGTTTGCTAGTATAATGGCTTAGTAACAATGAGTTTGAGTGTGCAATGCAGGCAGACGTGCTGCAAATATCTGTGCACTAGTGGGACTACACAGAAGTCCAACAGCCACGTTTAGGATGCCACTAGGTTCACTGAGTGTTTGCTAGTATAAAGGCTTAGTAACAATGAGTTTGAGTGTGCAATGCAGGCAGACGTGCTGCAAATATCTGTGCACTAGTTGGACTATACAGAAGTCCAACAGCCAAGTTTAGGATGACACTAAGTTCACTGAGTGTTTGCTAGTATAATGGCTTAGTAACAATGAGTTTGAGTGTGCAATGCAGGCAGACGTGCTGCAAATATCTGTGCACTAGTGGGACTATACAGAAGTCCAACAGCCACGTTTAGGATGCCACTAGGTTCACTGAGTGTTTGCTAGTATAATGGCTTAGTAACAATGAGTTTGAGTGTGCAATGCAGGCAGACGTGCTGCAAATATCTTTGCACTAGTGGGACTATACAGAAGTCCAATAGCCACGTTTAGGATGCCACTAGGTTCACTGAGTGTTTGCTAGTATAATGGCTTAGTAACAATGAGTTTGAGTGTGCAATGCAGGCAGACGTGTTGCAAAAATCTGTGCACTAGTGGGACTACACAGAAGTGCAACAGCCACGTTTAGGATGCCACTAGGTTCACTGAGTGTTTGCTAGTATAATGGCTTAGTAACAATGAGTTTGAGTGTGCAATGCAGGCAGACGTGCTGCAAATATCTGTGCACTAGTGGGACTATACAGAAGTCCAACAGCCACGTTTAGGATGCCACTAGGTTCACTGAGTGTTTGCTAGTATAATGGCTTAGTAACAATGAGTTTGAGTGTGCAATGCAGGCAGACGTGCTGCAAATATCTATGCACTAGTGGGACTATACAGAAGTCCAACAGCCACGTTTAGGATGCCACTAGGTTCACTGAGTGTTTGCTAGTATAATGGCTTAGTAACAATGAGTTTGAGTGTGCAATGCAGGCAGACGTGCTGCAAATATCTGTGCACTAGTGGGACTATACAGAAGTCCAACAGCCAAGTTTAGGATGACACTAAGTTCACTGAGTGTTTGCTAGTATAATGGCTTAGTAACAATGAGTTTGAGTGTGCAATGCAGGCAGACGTGCTGCAAATATCTGTGCACTAGTGGGACTATACAGAAGTCCAACAGCCACGTTTCGGATGACACTAAGTTCACTGAGTGTTTGCTAGTATAATGGCTTAGTAACAATGAGTTTGAGTGTGCAATGCAGGCAGACGTGCTGCAAATATCTGTGCACTAGTGGGACTATACAGAAGTCCAACAGCCACGTTTAGGATGCCACTAGGTTCACTGAGTGTTTGCTAGTATAATGGCTTAGTAACAATGAGTTTGAGTGTGCAATGCAGGCAGACATGCTGCAAATATCTTTGCACTAGTGGGACTATACAGAAGTTCAATAGCCACGTTTAGGATGCAACTAGGTTCACTGAGTGTTTGCTAGTATAATAGCTTAGTAACAATGAGTTTGAGTGTGCAATGCAGGCAGACGTGCTGCAAATATCTGTGCACTAGTGGGACTATACAGAAGTCCAACAGCCACGTTTAGGATGCCACTAGGTTCACTGAGTGTTTGCTAGTATAATGGCTTAGTAACAATGAGTTTGAGTGTGCAATGCAGGCAGACGTGCTGCAAATATCTTTGCACTAGTGGGACTATACAGAAGTCCAATAGCCACGTTTAGGATGCCACTAGGTTCACTGAGTGTTTGCCAGTATAATGGCTTAGTAACAATGAGTTTGAGTGTGCAATGCAGGCAGACGTGCTGCAAATATCTTTGCACTAGTGGGATTATACAGAAGTCCAATAGCCACGTTTAGGATGCCACTAGGTTCACTGAGTGTTTGCTAGTATAATGGCTTAGTAACAATGAGTTTGAGTGTGCAATGCAGGCAGACGTGCTGCAAAAATCTGTGCACTAGTGGGACTATACAGAAGTCCAACAGCCACGTTTAGGATGCCACTAGGTTCACTGAGTGTTTGCTAGTATAATGGCTTAGTAACAATGAGTTTGAGTGTGCAATGCAGGCAGACGTGCTGCAAATATCTTTGCACTAGTGGGACTATACAGAAGTCCAATAGCCACGTTTAGGATGCCACTAGGTTCACTGAGTGTTTGCTAGTATAATGGCTTAGTAACAATGAGTTTGAGTGTGCAATGCAGGCAGACGTGCTGCAAATATCTGTGCACTAGTGGGACTATACAGAAGTCCAACAGCCACGTTTAGGATGCCACTAGGTTCACTGAGTGTTTGCTAGTATAATGTCTTAGTAACAATGAGTTTGAGTGTGCAATGCAGGCAGACGTGCTGCAAATATCTTTGCACTAGCGGGACTATACAGAAGTCCAATAGCCACGTTTAGGATGCCACTAGGTTCACTGAGTGTTTGCTAGTATAATGGCTTAGTAACAATGAGTTTGAGTGTGCAATGCAGGCAGACGTGCTGCAAATATCTTTGCACTAGTGGGACTATACAGAAGTCCAATAGCCACGTTTAGGATGCCACTAGGTTCACTGAGTTTTTGCTAGTATAATGGCTTAGTAACAATGAGTTTGAGTGTGCAATGCAGGCAGACGTGCTACAAATATCTGTGCACTACTGGGACTATACAGAAGTCCAACAGCCACGTTTAGGATGACACTAAGTTAACTCAGTGTTTGCTAGTATAATGGCTTAGTAACTATCAGTTTGAGTGTGCAATGCAGGCAGACGTGCTGCAAGTATCTGTGCTCTACTGGGACTATACAGAAGTCCAATAGCCACGTTTAGGATGCCTCTAGGTTCACTGAGTGTTTGCTAGTATAATGGCTTAGTAACAATGAGTTTGAGTGTGCAATGCAGGCAGACGTGCTGCAAATATCTTTGCACTAGTGGGACTATACAGAAGTCCAATAGCTACGTTTAGGATGCCACTAAGTTTCCTCAGTGTTTGCTAGTATAATGGCTTAGTAACAATGAGTTTGAGTGTGCAATGCAGGCAGACGTGCTGCAAATATCTTTGCACTAGTGGGACTATACAGAAGTCCAATAGCTACGTTTAGGATGCCACTAAGTTTCCTCAGTGTTTGCTAGTATAATGGCTTAGTAACAATGCGTTTGAGTGTGCAATGCAGGCAGACGTGCTGCAAATATCTGTGCACTAGTGGGACTATACAGAAGTCCAACAGCCACGTTTAGGATGCCACTAGGTTCACTGAGTGTTTGCTAGTATAATGGCTTAGTAACAATGAGTTTGAGTGTGCAATGCAGGCAGACGTGCTGCAAATATCTGTGCACTACTGGGACGATACAGAAGTCCAACAGCCACGTTTAGGATGACACTAGGTACACTCAGTGTTTGCTAGTATAATGGCTTAGTTATAATGACTTTGAGTGTGCAATGCAGGCAGACGTGCTGCAAATATCTGTGCACTACTGGGACTATACAGAAGTCCAATAGCCACGTTTAGGATGCCACTAGGTACACTCAGTGTTTGCTAGTATAATGGCTTAGTTATAATGAGTTGGAGTGTGCAGAGGACAGGAGGGTACAGTGCCAGGATTGTGGGGCTCTGGGTAGAGGAATGGAAGCCTGCCTTTCTATTCCCTCCTCATGGGGAAATGCAGCGAGGAAATCCCTGACCTTAGCTACACAGACGCTGTCTCTGTTTTCAGGACCTGTCACCTATGCCTCTGACCCTGCCGGTACGAGCCCTTAAAAGGACTGATAGAAAGTGCTCTCCCTAAGCTGTCCAGCGCTGTGTATGGAGCGCATACAGCTGTATCGGCGATAGGACTCAGGACGGAGCTGCGCCAGTGATGTCTGACACCAAGGACGCAGAAGAGATAATGGCGTCCGGACGGGCAGATACTCGTTTTTATAATGCAGGGACATGTGACATGGACATCCTATCACACATGCCGTTGCTTCTCTGGCTAAAAGTCCACTTAGCTGTGTGTGTGTCTGGGATAGGCTGACATAATGGCCCTCCCACTACACGCGCGCGCTTAGGGAAGGAAGACAAGGAAAAAAAAATAAATGGCGATCGCAATTATACAAACAGCAGTGATCTGAAGGCGCTGTTCCTGCACACTATACGCTGAAATTTCATAATAGTGTGAGTCACAGAGTGACTTACACTATTACAGCGGAGAGCCAGCTAGGAATTAGCTGTTTTTTTGCTGCTAGAACCGTTCTCGAACGTTTCTAGAACTATCGAGCTTTTGCAAAAAGCTCGAGTTCTAGTTCGATCTAGAACAGGCCCCAAAATCACTCGAGCCTAGAACTGGAGAACCTCGAACCGCGCTCAACTCTACTCTTTGGTTCAATCTCTCCCTGGCATGCTCCAGGATCTTACTGTGACCTCTCCCCCCCTGTTACCCACCTTCCTTTTATGACCTTTGGTTATTTTGCCTATGTGAAGCTGCATATGGCTCCTTTGATTGAGTGATTAAGGGGTTCTTTTGCACCCCACCCCTTCACAGCTGATTGCACTTGTATGAGTATATACTGGGGCAACTAAAAGTCTGCACCAAACTTTGTCCGCACCATGACAAGTATGCACCATATAAGTATGATGCATTGAATTAGGCCAGAGATATTATTATGATGCACTTGGTAATCTATCATCTACCATCACTTCTCTGCCATCATCTAATCATCATGTTTATCTTCCCTCAGGTATGTCAATTCATCCACTCTACTTTCCCATGAACTGAACTGCTCTCCCCTTCACTCTGCTGTGTGTGCTAATACATGGTATATCAATTCATCCACTCTACTTTCCCATGAACTGAACTGCTTTCCCTTCTCTCTGCTGTGTGTGCTAATACATGGTATGTCAATTCATCCACTCTACTTTCCCATCAACTGAACTGCTCTCCCCTTCTCTCTGCTGTGTGTGTCAACACATGGTATGTCAATTCATCCACTCTTCTTTCCCATGAACTGAACTGCTCTTCCCTTCTCTCTGCTGTGTGTGCTAATACATGGTATGTCAATTTATCCACTCTACTTTCCCATGAACTGAACTGCTCTCCCCTTCCCTCTGCTATGTGTGCTAATACATGGTATGTCAATTCATCCACTCTACTTTTCCAATATATCTGACCTGTACTCTCTTTGGTTCAATCTCTCCCTGGCATGCTCCAGGATCTCACTGTGACCTCTCCCCCCCTGTTACCCACCATCCTTTTATGACCTTTGGTTATTTTGCCTATGTGAAGCTGCATATGGGTCCTTTGATTGAGTGATCAAGGGGTTCTTGTTGCACCCCACCCCTTCACAGCTGATTGCACTTGTATGTGTATATACTGGGGCAACTAAAAGTCTGCACCAGACTTTGCACCATGACAAGTATGCACCATATAAGTATGATGCATTGAATTAGGCCACAATTGGGCTGGAAGTGACCGGAAGGTAACTGGATACATAGTCACTGTAAACAATTTTCGTGTGTCTCTTAACTTTTACCTCTATAATACTTCACTTTCTGCTGCCCCCTCTGATCCCTAAACCCAGTAATAAGCTATTCATCTCTTTCTCCATTCTCCCCACCCATCTCACCTTCCCCTCACATATTTTCTTCCACATTTCACCTAGTGTCTCCAGACACACACGACCACCTCATGGCCTCTCCTGCTCTCACCTACTAACACTCTCACTGCTTCTCCTCACTGCTGGAGATATCTCTCCTAATCCTGGTCCTCCTCACCACATCCCTATTGTCACTTCAAACCCTCATCCACAACCTAACACAAATTTCCGCACCCTCTCAAACCTCATACCCATTTACCCAGCCCCCGCTACCCCAGTCCCACTAACAGGAGCTCTATGGAATGCTCGCTCTTTCTGCAACAAACTATACTACATTCATGATCTTTTCATCACTAATAAACTCTCCTTTCTCGCCATCACAGAAACCTGGCTCTCCCCCTCTGACGCAGCCTCTCCTGCTGCACTTTCTTATGGCGGTCTCAAACTCTCTCACACCCCCCGCCCGTCTAACAAGCATTTTGGAGGAGTTGGTTTGCTCCTGTCCGACCAATGCTCCTTTACACCAATTCCACTACCACCCTCTGTTACTCTCCCATTTTTTGAGGTGCACTCCATACGCATCTATGCGCCCTTCAACCTTCAACTGGCTGTCATTTACCGCCTCCCAGGGCCAGCCACTGCCTTTTTTGACCATTTCACCACCTAGCTACTACACTTCCTTTCCATCGACATCCCCACCATCATCATAGGTGATTTCAATATCCCCATTGACACTTCCCACTCATCTGTCTCCAAACTTCTAACACTCGTTTCCTCCTTCGGCCTCACCCAATGGTCTTCTGCAGCTACTCACAAAGATGGCCACACGCTGGACCTCATCTTCACTCACCTCTGTTCCCTATCTAACCTCTCTAACTCGCCTCTCCCCATGTCTGACCACAACCTACTCACATTCTCTTCCCTCTCTTTTCCAAGTACGCAACCCCCCCTCCACAAACTTTCACACCCTCGCAGAAATATCAAACACCTTGATTTACACGCCCTTTCTCAGTCCCTTCTCCCTCTCACAGGCATTGCATTTCTACACGATGCAGATGCTGCTGCAACTTTATACAACACTACAATCTGAGCCGGGAAATTATAGGCCGGTAAGTTTAACCTCTACGGTTGGTAAAATCCTTGAGGGTTTCTTGAGAGATGCTATACTGGAGTATCTCAAGAAAAATAACCTTATGACAGAGTATCAACATGGGTTTATGAGGGATCGATCCTGTCACACTAATTTGATCAGCTTCTATGAAGAGGTAAGCTCAAGCCTGGACCAGGGAAATGCAGTGGATGTTGTGTATATGGACTTTTCAAAAGCTTTTGATACGGTGCCACACAAAAGGTTGGTACATAAAATGAGAATAATGGGGATAGGGGAAAATATGTGTAACTGGGTTAAAAACTGGCTCAGTGATAGGAAACAAAGGGTGGTTATTAATGGTACGTACTCGGACTGGGTCTCAGTTCATAGTGGGGTACCACAGGGGTCAGTATTGGGTCCGCTTCTTTTCAACATATTTCTAAATGACCTTGTTGGGGGCATGCGGAGTAGAATTTCAATATTTGCAGATGATACTAAACTCTGCAGAGTAGTCAATACAGAGGAGGATAATTTTATATTACAGGGAGATTTATGTAAATTGGAGGATTGGGCTGAGAAGTGGCAATTGAAGTTTAATGTAGATAAATGTAAGGTCATGCACTTGGGTAGAGGAAATAACATTTATGATTATGTACTTAATTGTAGAACACTGGGTAAAACAAACACAGAAAAAGACTTGGGTGTATGGGTGGATGGTAAACTTCACTTTAGTGGACAGTGTCAGGCAACTGCTGCCAGGGCTAATAAAATAATGGGATGTATTAAAAGAGGTATAAGTGTTCATTAAAAAAATATAGTTCTACCTCTGTACAAGTCACTAGTGCGACCGCACTTAGAATACTGTGTACAATTCTGGTCACCGATATATAAGAAGGACATAGCTGAACTGGAGAGGGTGCAGAGAAGAGCGACCAAGATTATTGGAGGTATGGGTGGGCTGCAATACCAAGACAGGTTATTAAACTTGGGGTTATTTAGTTTGGAAAAACGAAGGCTTAGGGGGGATCTAGTCACAATGTATAAATATATGAGGGGACAGTACAGAGACCTTTCCAAAGATCTTTTTACACCTAGGCCTGCGACTGGAACACGGGGGCATCCTGTTACGGTTGCTGCGAGCACTGGAGACTATGTCCAGATTTCTTGCTACTGCACATGTGCGAGCGCTGGAGACTAAGTCCAGATTTCATGCTACTGCACATGTGCGAGCGCCGGAGACTAAGTCCTATCTTGGAGCCATTGCACATGTGCGGGTGACATCATCGCTGACACGAGGTCACATGTCTCTGACACCTTCTATGCCGATTGGTCGCTGGTCATGTGCTTGTGATGTCTTGCTCGGTGATAGGCCAGCATGACGTCACTCCTGTCGTTCTGGCAGCGGATTGGCTCTGGTGTCCTCCATCTTGGATGAGGCACAGAGTCTATATAAGACCCTGACACACGCCGCATGGCGCTCAGTCCTCTTGGTTCATGCATAAGAGTAGACGCTCTGTGCGCGTTCCTCTAGGCATTCCTCTGTCTATGCTAGGTGAGCGCTACCGGCAGGGTAGCGTTCTTATACCTTACAGCTTCGGCTGCTGTCCGTATCCTTACCTCTTAGGGGAGCGGACATAGGCAGGTGCCTGAGGCACATGGTCTGGCTGGGCCTTGTGGTTCGACTCGTAGGTGGACGTTGCCGCTAGGGTAACGTTCCTTATACTGCGTCTGGCAGTTGTTCGTATCCTCGCACACTAGGGGAGCGAACAGAGGTAGGAGCTTTGTGCGACTTACGCTGCTGTTCGTCTCTTTTGCACCACTAGAAGAGCGGACCTAGGCAGGTGCCATATCTAGTGGTTCGTGTTCTCGCACACTAGTGGAGCGAACGCAGGTAGGAGCTTTGTGCGGCTTATGCTGCTGTTCGTCTCTTTTGCACCACTAGAAGAGCGGACCTAGGTAGGTGCCATTTCGCACACATTGCCTTTGTCTCTGTGATTATTAACAGAGATCATTCCACACACCCTCCAAGTAAGGGAGGAATTGCTTTACTTACTTATTATATCCTTCTGTGAGTTAACAGAGGTATTGCACTCTGCCATAGTCTGCAGCAGAGTCTTTGCACGGTGGACCCTGACTGTCTGATACTCATTTCGGTTATTATCAGACAGCCCCCCGTAACATTAGGACTGAGCCAAGGGTCTGGCAGTTATGGCAGAATATCAGCAGTTACACCGTTACATACAAGTACTTGAGTCACGGCTCAAGAGTATAGAGGATAAACCTCAGACCATGGTGACATCTGCACATGATCCTCGACTTGCTCTGCCAAACAGATATTCTGGCGATGCCAGATCATGTCGTGGTTTCATTAGTCAGTGTCAGATACACCTAGAGGTCAACTCTTCTCGCTTCTCTACGGAGAGGTCCAGAGTAGGCTTTATCATCTCCTTACTTCAGGACAAAGCCTTAGAATGGGTGACTCCCCTATGGGAGCGCTCTGATGTGGTTACTCTGAGACATCAAGACTTTCTTGATGCTCTTAAGGTGGTATTCATGGGTCCGCAGGTTACCCATGATGTGGCCCTGAGACTGTTAGATCTATCTCAGGGTTCGTTATCCACTAGTTCTTATGCCATTGCTTTTAGAACTCTGGTGGCAGAACTAGATTGGCCAGAGAAGGTGTTGATTCCTATCTTCTGGAGAGGGTTGGCAGGCTATGTCAAGGATGCTCTTGCTACTCGTGAGGTCCCTGCTTCTCTGGAGGACTTGATCACAGTAGCAACGAGGATCGATGTACGCCATAAGGAACGTAGACTCGAGGTCTCTTCCTCACGCCCTAAGCATCGGGCTATTCCAGTTGTTGAGGGTCCACTACCATCTTCCTCAGCATCTGAAACATCTCCCACTCCTATGGAGTTAGGTCATGCGTCTTCCAGACTACGCAAGTCTGGTCCTCCTATATGTTACGTATGTCGTCAGGCTGGGCACTATGCCAACAAGTGTCCTAGTCGTCAGGGAAACTCCCTGGCCTAGTAACCATTAGAGGGGGTTACTAGAGACGTCTTCTGCACCCTCTAAGTGTTGTATCCCAGGTCAGCTCTCGTTATCTGAGAATACATGGCCTATTATGGCTTTTGTGGATTCCGGAGCTGACGGGACTTTTGTGTCCTCAGGATTTGTAAAGGGACACAATATTCCCTCTATCATGTTAGAGGCGCCTATTCCTGTCCGTGTTGTTAATGGAACTATGTTGTCTGACTCCATTACATTGAGGACAGTTCCCTTGCGCCTTTCCCTGTCTCAGGGTCACATAGAGGAGATTTCTTTTCTTGTTTTGCCTGAGGGTATAGACGACGTCCTTCTGGGTCTCCCATGGCTTCGGACTCATGCTCCTCACATTGACTGGGAGTCTGACAGCATTATTAGTTGGGGTTCGAAATGTCAGTCCCGATGTCTTCCCTTACCACCTAAGGTCGTTGCGGTTGCATCTACTGATCTCTCTCCCATACCTACACCCTATCTGGATTTCGCTGATGTGTTCTCCAAACAGGGTGCTGAGGTTCTTCCACCCCATAGGCCGTATGACTGTGCCATAGACCTTATCCCAGGTTCGGTTCCACCTAAAGGCAGGGTTTACCCCCTGTCGATACCTGAGTCGGAGGCCATGTCGACCTATATAAGAGAGAGTTTAGAGAAGGGGTTCATTCGTAAGTCTGTCTCTCCCGCGGGAGCTGGGTTTTTCTTTGTTCGGAAGAAAGAGGGTGATTTGCGTCCCTGCATAGATTACAGGGGTCTCAACGCAATCACAATAAAGAACAAATACCCATTACCTTTAATTTCGGAGCTCTTTGACAGACTGAGAGGAGCTCAAGTTTTTACGAAGTTGGATCTGCGGGGTGCGTATAACTTGGTACGAATTCGAAAGGGTGACGAATGGAAGACCGCTTTTAACACCCGAGACGGTCACTATGAATACCTCGTCATGCCTTTTGGTTTATGTAATGCACCCGCAGTATTTCAGGACTTCGTAAACGATGTGTTCAGGGATTTACTGTTATCTTCAGTAGTGGTGTATCTGGATGACATCCTGATTTTTTCTCCTGATCTGGAGACTCATCGTCAGGATGTCGTTCGTGTCCTTTCCCGTTTAAGGGAGCACTCATTGTTTGCTAAACTCGAGAAATGTGTATTCGAGCAGTCCTCATTGCCTTTTTTGGGTTACATTATCTCACAAGAGGGCCTGGCTATGGATCCTGCGAAGCTCTCTGCTGTCCTGCAATGGTCCGAACCTCATTCCTTGAAGGCGGTGCAACGCTTCTTAGGATTCATAAATTATTACAGGCAGTTCATACCCCATTTTTCTACTTTGGTGGCCCCTTTGGTGGCCTTGACTAAGAAAGGTGCTAATCCCAAAGCCTGGTCTACTGAGACATCTCAGGCTTTTGAGGCAGTAAAAAGACACTTTTCAACTGCTCCCGTTCTTCAAAGACCCAATGAGAGTAAGCCCTTCCTCTTAGAGGTTGATGCCTCTTCAGTGGGTGCTGGTGCGGTCTTGTACCAAAAGAACGGTGCAGGTAGAAAAAGGCCGTGTTTCTTCTTTGCGAAAACCTTTTCACCGGCAGAGAGAAACTATACCATTGGGGATAGGGAACTGCTCGCCTTGAGATTAGCCTTGGAGGAGTGGCGTCACTTGCTGGAAGGAGCGAAACATCCTTTCCAGGTCTATACAGACCATAAGAATCTGACGTACTTACAAACCGCTCAGCGTCTGAATCCTCGCCAAGGCCGCTGGTCCTTGTTTTTCTCCCGCTTTCACTTCTCCATCAACTATCTGTCTGGGAGTAAGAATAACAAGGCAGACGCCCTGTCTCGCTCTATGCTTTCTACCCAGGAAGAGATTGACGAACCTCGTCTTATCCTTCCCTCCAGGGTTTTTCATACGCTCTCCCCTGTGACGTTAGACCAAATCCCACCGGGCAAGACCTTTGTTCCACCTGATCGCCAGAATGATATACTGTCATGGGCCCACAGCTCAAAGGTGGGTGGGCATTTTGATATTAGGCGGACACGAGAGTTACTGGAGAGGTGGTATTGGTGGCCACACTTAGCCAGCCACGTCAAGAGATATGTCGGTTCCTGCTACTCGTGTTCTCGCAACCGTCCATTACGGCAGAGACCGGCTGGGCTCTTGCATCCTTTACCAGTGCCAGATAGACCATGGGAGGTGGTAGGCATGGACTTTGTGGGTGATCTTCCATGTTCACAGGGACATAGATTTGTGTGGGTCATTACGGACCATTTTTCCCGGATGGTTCATCTCGTACCGTTATCGAGAATCCCATCTTCCAGGGTACTAGCCAAACTATTCCTCAAGCATGTCTTTAGGCTTCACGGGATGCCAGATCGTATAATTTGTGATAGAGGCCCGCAATTTACTTCCCGTTTCTGGCGAGATTTTTGTAGCCTTCTGCAAATTGAGTTAAATCTCTCTTCGGCATACCATCCAGAGACCAATGGTTTGGTTGAACGTACCAATCAATCTATGATTATATACCTTCGACACTTTGTTGCTGAGAACCACGATAACTGGTCCTCCCTCCTACCCTGGGCAGAATTTGCCCTTAACAATTCGCTGGCTGAGGCCACTGGGCAGACACCGTTCGTACTCAATAATGGGCAACACCCAAGGGTACCGGTACCGTTTCCTGCTGCTGCACCTCCTCCTCTTGTGGCCGACTGGGCAACTAATGCCGGAGAGGTTTGGGATCGGACTCAAGAGTCGATCCAAGCAGCTAAGGACCGTATGAAGACGGTGTCCGATCAGTTTCAACGCCCGGCTCCTGTCTTTTCTCCAGGGGACTTTGTGTGGCTCTCTGCAAAACACGTGAGACTTAGAGTGAGCTCTGTCAAATTTGCTCCTTGCTTCCTGGGTCCTTATGAGGTTCTTCGACAGGTAAATCCTGTAGTCTACCAATTGAAGTTACCCGTCCATCTTAGGATTCATGACAAATTCCATGTCTCACTGCTAAAGCCGGCTATTTTACCTCACGCTCGTGAAGTGCACTCTCCTGCCTCTGATTCCTCTCGCTCTAGCTATGAGGTACGAGCCATAGTTGGTTCTAAGATGGTTAGAGGGCGCAGGTTCTTCTTGATAGATTGGGAGGGTTACGGCCCGGAACATCGCTCTTGGGAGCCTGAGGAGGCTGTCCATGCTCCCGACTTAGTTGCCGATTACCTGCACCGCCGGGAGGAGGGCCCTTGAGGGGGAGGTACTGTTACGGTTGCTGCGAGCACTGGAGACTATGTCCAGATTTCTTGCTACTGCACATGTGCGAGCGCTGGAGACTAAGTCCAGATTTCATGCTACTGCACATGTGCGAGCGCCGGAGACTAAGTCCTATCTTGGAGCCATTGCACATGTGCGGGTGACATCATCGCTGACACGAGGTCACATGTCTCTGACACCTTCTATGCCGATTGGTTGCTGGTCATGTGCTTGTGATGTCTTGCTCGGTGATAGGCCAGCATGACGTCACTCCTGTCGTTCTGGCAGCGGATTGGCTCTGGTGTCCTCCATCTTGGATGAGGCCCAGAGTCTATATAAGACCCTGACACACGCCGCATGGCGCTCAGTCCTCTTGGTTCATGCATAAGAGTAGACGCTCTGTGCGCGTTCCTCTAGGCATTCCTCTGTCTATGCTAGGTGAGCGCTACCGGCAGGGTAGCGTTCTTATACCTTACAGCTTCGGCTGCTGTCCGTATCCTTACCTCTTAGGGGAGCGGACATAGGCAGGTGCCTGAGGCACATGGTCTGGCTGGGCCTTGTGGTTCGACTCGTAGGTGGACGTTGCCGCTAGGGTAACGTTCCTTATACTGCGTCTGGCAGTTGTTCGTATCCTCGCACACTAGGGGAGCGAACAGAGGTAGGAGCTTTGTGCGGCTTACGCTGCTGTTCGTCTCTTTTGCACCACTAGAAGAGCGGACCTAGGCAGGTGCCATATCTAGTGGTTCGTGTCCTCGCACACTATTGGAGCGAACGCAGGTAGGAGCTTTGTGCGGCTTATGCTGCTGTTCGTCTCTTTTGCACCACTAGAAGAGCGGACCTAGGTAGGTGCCATTTCACACACATTGCCTTTGTCTCTGTGATTATTAACAGAGATCATTCCACACACCCTCCAAGTAAGGGAGGAATTGCTTTACTTACTTATTATATCCTTCTGTGAGTTAACAGAGGTATTGCACTCTGCCATAGTCTGCAGCAGAGTCTTTGCACGGTGGACCCTGACTGTCTGATACTCATTTAGGTTATTATCAGACAGCCCCCCGTAACACATCCGCTACGTCTTGAGGAAAGAAGGTTTAATCATAATCACAGACCAGGATTCTTTACTGTACGAGCAGTGAGACTGTGGAACTCTCTGCCGCATGATGTTGTAATGAGTGATTCACTACTAACATTTAAGCAGAGCCTGGACGCATTTCTTGAAAAATTTAATATTACCAGTTATGTATATTAGATTTTATGACAGGGTATTGATCCAGGGAACTAGTCTGATTGCCGGATGTGGAGTCAGGAAGGAAATTTTTCCCCATTGGAAATTGTTTGCCACATTGGGGTTTTTTTGACAAAGAAAAGTGGGGAGGGCACCACCTACAGGGAATAATTTTACCCTATAGTAGTCAATGGGTTCACCTCAGCACACTTATATGCAATTTATAACAAGAGGAAAAGAAGTGTGCATATAAGAGGGATACACCAAATTATGTGAAAAAAGTACTTTATTACAAAATTAGGACACAGGATCACACACTTTTAAAACCATTTAAAAAGCATAAAGCCAAATATCAAACAGATGTCCCGACCTCTGTTAAGGTTGGACTATCCTCTGCTACCCGAAGGGGAGCTATGGGGTATGATTTATACAGATAGGGGAATATGTAGGGAATTTACCAACACTCCAAAATATAGTACAATACACAAAGTCATATCCAAGTACATACAAATATAGCACCAAGATTAACTACAATTGGTTATATCACTATAGTTTTGCAAGGAGAAATTATCCCCCAGCAGAGGTAGAAATCCCCAAGATGTAAAATAACCTGCAGGTATAATATAAGCCCTAATTACTGGCCTAAGTAAGGCACTGAAGAGTATAATTCATATAGGTAGGGGTTATACAGTGGAAATACCATATACAAAGTAGTACTCAAGTACATACAGGTAGAGCACAGAATTTAGATATGCAGTGTCACTTAGGTTAAACCACTATAATACCGCAAGGAGAAAATGACCCCCAGCAGAAAAAGTTCCCCTAGATATAGAATAACCTGCAGGTAAATCAAATGCCCCAGTTACCAGCCATAGCAAAACCCAAAAACAGGGTGACAGAGGGTACAGATCCCCACGCGTATCGTCACCAACTAGGGTGACTTTATCAGGGGTGGGTTCCCTGTGCCCTAAACGGCAGGTTTAAATACCTGTAGGTCCTTAGTATCGGCCATAACGGCGTTTCAAACAGCGCGCTCCGGAGATATCCGGCGTCCCGGAAGTATCTACCGCGCCTGCGCTAAATCATTTGAGGAGGAAGTAAAGGGTAACGGAGCACCGCGCATGCGCAGGACTCCGAAAACATGGCGGCCGCCATAAGAAGAGACATATTTTCTTTTTCGGTAAGTAATTTAGAGGTATTCGGTATATGGGCTAGTATAGCAGAGATCCTCACAGTAGAGGGAGAGTAGTAGGAGGGACGTGTTGTTCATTATACAGAGAACCATGCAAGTTCCATATAGGAATACATAAACATATATTCCCCAATTGAAACTTATACATAATATGCATATGATCAATGTTGACAAATAGATGACTAAACCTATACATTAGGAGGGCCCCCCATGAAATAGAAAGAGAGCACATTACTCATTATATGCCCCTATAGAGAGCTATACATAACCCTTCCACAAATAAACAGGCTTAGGGTGCATGGGCTAGTATAACAAAAAGCCCTATAATAAAGAGAAAGTTGGGATCCATAGTAGGAGGGGTATATTGTCCATTATACAGATAGCCATGTATCTTAGAAGGAAATATATAAACATATGCACACATAATCCCCAAAACAGAGATCAAAGGGACACGCTACATATTATATATTATATAACTGTAGATAGGACCCTACATAAATCAAAAAACTCCACATAAAGACGAGTCCATATAGACCTATATGAGTATATGAGTATAGATATGCTCTATTAGCTGTCTATTAGAGCTGATATACAATTCCTCCCTATATATACCATAAAGTGAAAGAAGATATATGATATTGAGGAGGGCCCAAGTATATATGGCCAGGCAAAGGCCTAACCATATATATCAACCCTACCTCTGTTTATAGAAACCTGTGAACAACAATTCCTCGTTCAACCCCACTGGTGCCAGACTATTCAAGTTGTAAATCCAGGTAGATTCCCGTCTAAGTAGATCCAATGTAAGGTTCCCCCCTCTAATATTAGTTTTAAGGCTCTCCAGTCCAAGAATCCTTATGCCAGATGTTCTTCCATTGTGCTGCTGTAAGAAATGTGCTGCCACTGAGGAGAGGGTCATGCCTTTCTCAAGGTCCGTTTTGGCCGTATTGATGGTAGAGATGTGCTGTTGGGTTCTTCTTCTCAATTCCTGCCCGGTCTGTCCTACATATATCTTGGGACAGCTACAAATTAGGCCATATATTAAGTTCCTTGTCCGGCAGTTGAAATATCCTTTGGGTTTCTGTCGAGAAGAAAACATGTTGTCAAAAATAGGGTCCCTTGCCAACATCAAAGGGCAAACATTGCAGTTACCGCAAGGAAATGACCCCTCCAAAGAGGAGCCCCCCTCCATTTTTCTGGATGGTCTACAAAAATGACTAGAGGAAAGCACATCTCTAAGATTTCTAGCCCGTCTGGCAATTATCCGTGGGGTTTCTGCAATGTGTGGCAAGAGCGCCATTTCACTTCGCAGGATCCCCCAGTTTTTCTTCAAGATCCCTCGTAGGTCAGACCATTGGTTATTGAATGTAGTAACCACCCCAATATCACCATATGGGGTCCTCTCATCTCTTTTTTTGGCCAGGATCTCCCTTCTCCCCTTCATCATTGAGGATTGAAAGGCCCGCGAAATTACCTTCTTAGGGTATCCTCTTGCTTGAAAACGTCTCGTCAATTCTCTTGATTGTGTCCGAAAATCCACATCAAGACTACAGTTTCTGCGTAGGCGCAGAAATTGGCCTTTCGGGATCCCATTTCGAAGGTGCTCCGGGTGGAAACTGCTGTAGTGCAGGAAACTGTTTGTTGAGGTTGGTTTTCTGAATAGATCCGTGACGATCCTTGATTTCTCCAGGGAGAGTTTTAGATCCAGGAAATCTACCGTAGTAAGAGACACGTGTGATGTTAAATAGATGTTGAACATATTATTATTTAATTCGGAGATAAACTCCTCACACTCTTCCCACGGACCGGTCCATAACATTAGAACATCGTCCAGATATCGAAACCAACGGAAGACATGTTTATCATAGATAGCCATATTCCTCACTACAGTCTCCTCCCACCATCCTAAATATATGTTGGCATATGATGGGGCACAGCGTGCCCCCATCGCGGTTCCTGAAACCTGTTTGTAAAAGATTCTATCAAATATGAAATAGTTCAGGTTGAGGATAAGTGACAGCATATTCAAAAGGAATTCATCGTGTTCCCTGGTACCCGTACTCCGTCCGGACAAAAAATAAGAAACCGCCCCCATACCCAGATCATGTGATATGTTAGTGTAAAGCGATTCTATGTCCATAGTGACTAGAATGGTACCTTCGGGGATGTTCAATTCTTCCAATTGTGAGATTAAATCAGCCGAGTCTCTGACATATGATTCAAGGCGGAGGGCAAAGGGCTGCAGCTTACCTGGATTTTTATTTGCAGCCCTTTGCCCTCCGCCTTGAATCATATGTCAGAGACTCGGCTGATTTAATGAATGAATTCCTTTTGAATATGCTGTCACTTATCCTCAATAACCAATAGTCTGACCTAAGAGGGATCTTGAAGAAAAACTGGGGGATCCTGCGAAGTGAAGTGGCGCTCTTGCCACACATTGCAGAAACCCCACGGATAACTGCCAGACGGGCTAGAAATCTTAGAGATGTGCTTTCCTCTAGTCATTTTTGTAGACCATCCAGAAAAATGGAGGGGGGCTCCTCTTTGGAGGGGTCTTTTCCTTGCGGTAACTGCAATGTTTGCCCTTTGATGTTGGCGAGGGACCCTATTTTTGACAACATGTTTTCTTCTCGACAGAAACCCAAAGGATATTTCAACTGCCGGAGAAGGAACTTAATATATGGCCTAATTTGTAGCTGTCCCAAGATATATGTAGGACAGACCGGGCAGGAATGGAGAAGAAGAACCCAACAGCACATCTCTACCATCAATACGGCCAAAACGGACCTTGAGAAAGGCAGGACCCTCTCCTCAGTGGCAGCACATTTCTTACAGCAGCACAATGGAAGAACATCTGGCATAAGGATTCTTGGACTGGAGAGCCTTAAAACTAATATTAGAGGGGGGAACCGTACATTGGATCTACTTAGACGGGAATCTACCTGGATTTACAACTTGAATAGTCTGGCACCAGGGGGGTTGAACGAGGAATTGTTGTTCACAGGTTTCTATAAACAGAGGTAGGGTTGATATATATGGTTAGGCCTTTGCCTGGCCATATATACTTGGGCCCTCCTCAATATCATATATCTTCTTTCACTTTATGGTATATATAGGGAGGAATTGTATATCAGCTCTAATAGACAGCTAATAGAGCATATCTATACTCATATAGGTCTATATGGACTCGTCTTTATGTGGAGTTTTTTGATTTATGTAGGGTCCTATCTACAGTTATATAATATATAATATGTAGCGTGTCCCTTTGATCTCTGTTTTGGGGATTATGTGTGCATATGTTTATATATTTCCTTCTAAGATACATGGCTATCTGTATAATGGACAATATACCCCTCCTACTATGGATCCCAACTTTCTCTTTATTATAGGGCTTTTTGTTATACTAGCCCATGCACCCTAAGCCTGTTTATTTGTGGAAGGGTTATGTATAGCTCTCTATAGGGGCATATAATGAGTAATGTGCTCTCTTTCTATTTCATGGGGGGCCCTCCTAATGTATAGGTTTAGTCATCTATTTGTCAACATTGATCATATGCATATTATGTATAAGTTTCAATTGGGGAATATATGTTTATGTATTCCTATATGGAACTTGCATGGTTCTCTGTATAATGAACAACACGTCCCTCCTACTACTCTCCCTCTACTGTGAGGATCTCTGCTATACTAGCCCATATACCGAATACCTCTAAATTACTTACCGAAAAAGAAAATATGTCTCTTCTTATGGCGGCCGCCATGTTTTCGGAGTCCTGCGCATGCGCGGTGCTCCGTTACCCTTTACTTCCTCCTCAAATGATTTAGCGCAGGCGCGGTAGATACTTCCGGGACGCCGGATATCTCCGGAGCGCGCTGTTTGAAACGCCATTATAGCCGATACTCAGGACCTACAGGTATTTAAACCTGCCGTTTAGGGCACAGGGAACCCACCCCTGATGAAGTCACCCTAGTTGGTGACGATACGCGTGGGGATCTGTACCCTCTGTCACCCTGTTTTGGGGTTTTGCTATGGCTGGTAACTGGGGCATTTGATTTACCTGCAGGTTATTCTATATCTAGGGGAACTTTTTCTGCTGGGGGTCATTTTCTCCTTGCGGTATTATAGTGGTTTAACCTAAGTGACACTGCATATCTAAATTCTGTGCTCTACCTGTATGTACTTGAGTACTACTTTGTATATGGTATTTCCACTGTATAACCCCTACCTATATGAATTATACTCTTCAGTGCCTTACTTAGGCCAGTAATTAGGGCTTATATTATACCTGCAGGTTATTTTACATCTTGGGGATTTCTACCTCTGCTGGGGGATAATTTCTCCTTGCAAAACTATAGTGATATAACCAATTGTAGTTAATCTTGGTGCTATATTTGTATGTACTTGGATATGACTTTGTGTATTGTACTATATTTTGGAGTGTTGGTAAATTCCCTACATATTACCCTATCTGTATAAATCATACCCCATAGCTCCCCTTCGGGTAGCAGAGGATGGTCCAACCTTAACAGAGGTCGGGACATCTGTTTGATATATGGCTTTATGCTTTTTAAATGGTTTTAAAAGTGTGTGATCCTGTGTCCTAATTTTGTAATAAAGTACTTTTTTCACATAATTTGGTGTATCCCTCTTATATGCACACTTCTTTTCCTCTTGTTATAAATTGTTTTATTTTTTGCCTTCCTCTGGATCAACATGTTAGGCTACAGGTTGAACTAGATGGACTTAGAGTCTCCCTTCAACCTTAAAAACTATGATACTATGATACTATGAATCTCTGCAGCTCTCGAATCAGCTGCCCCCCTCACACACACCAAAACCCGCACAATCAACAGGCAACCCTGGCACACGAGGCAGACTAAAGAACTAAGACGGGCTTCCAGAATTGCTGAGCGCAGATGGAAGAGTTCTCATTCCACTGAGCACTTTATTGCATATAAAGAGTCCCTCACCACTTTCAAGTCCACACTCACTGCTGCAAAACAAGCCTACTTCTCATCACTCATATCCTCTCTCTCTCACAACCCTAAACAGCTATTCAACACTTTCAATTCTCTCCTCCGTCCTCCAACACCACCTCCCTCTCCTCTCATCTCAGCTGAAGACTTTGCATCTTTCTTCAAGAAGAAGATTGACAACATTAGAGCAAGCTTTGGCCCACAATCACCATGGCCCCTCATCATAGCTACTCAGCCCTCTTCCTCCAAATCCAGCTTCTCCACCATGACAGAAAACAGTCTTTCCACTCTACTCTCAAGATCACATCTAACCACCTGTGCACTGGACCCGCTCCCAACGCACCTCATCCCCAACATCACCGCAGTCCTCATCCCAGCAGCCCTAACCTATCTCTTCAACCTATTACTAACAACTGGTGTATTCCCTTCATGCTTAGAAGGAGGGGAGAGAAAGATTCCGCACATGCACATGCACATGCACATGCACAGAGGCACACCAAAAAATGTA
The DNA here is from genome assembly GCF_048569485.1 of Anomaloglossus baeobatrachus. Classification (NCBI taxonomy): domain Eukaryota; kingdom Metazoa; phylum Chordata; class Amphibia; order Anura; family Aromobatidae; genus Anomaloglossus; species Anomaloglossus baeobatrachus. The sequence continues at coordinate 87,656,090 of NC_134363.1, read as the reverse complement.
CTGTATAAAAAGAACACATCTTTATTAATTGCACAAAAAGGACATCTAAAATCAATTAAAAAACGTACAAGAGACAAAGGAACCACCTGCTGAGCGAGCGCCCCCAATAGCATAATACTACGTATGGCAGTACAAATAACAAATGTAATATAATGCCAAAAAGGGGGGTTGGTAGGCAGACCGAACCCCTGGGTGATGCAATATCAATTTGTCTCTTGTACGTTTTTTAATTGATTTTAGATGTCCTTTTTGTGCAATTAATAAAGGTGTGTTCTTTTTATACAGTACATTTTTTGGTGTGCCTCTGTTTGCATGTGCGGAATCTTTCTCTCCCCTCCTTCATTGATTCCTTCTTCCGCACTGGTGTGCACCCATACTACAAACCCTTTCCAGTACTAGTGGTGCGCTCCGACATCCACTCTCCTTCCCTTCATGCTTAAACATGCCTCTATTACACCCATCCTCAAAAAGCCCTCCCTCGACCCATCCTCTGTGTCAAACTATCACCCCATATCCCTTCTCCCCTATGCCTCAAAACTACTAGAACAGCATGTCCATCTTGAACTGTCCTCATACCTCTCATCCTGCTCCCTCTTTGACCAGCTACAATCTGGCTTCCGACCACATCACTCTACCGAAACTGCCCTAACCAAAGTCACCAATGATCTGCTAACTGCCAAAGCCAAGCGACACTACTCTATCCTCCTCCTCCTGGACCTGTCCTCTGCCTTCGACACAGTAGAGCATTCCCTCCTACTACAGATTCTCTCATCTCTGGGCATCACACACTTGGCCCTATCTTGGATCTCCTCATACCTAACCGACCGAACTGTCAGCGGCTCCCATTCTCACATCACTTCCTCATCTCACCCCCTATCTGTCGGTGTCCCCCAAGGCTCAGTTCTTGGACCCCTGCTTTTCTCCATCTACACCTTCGGCCTGGGACAGCTCATAGAGTCCCACGGCTTCCAGTATCATCTCTATGCCGATGACACACAGATCTACCTCTCTGGAACTGACATTACCTCTCTACTAACCAAAATACCAATGTCTGTCTGCTATTTCATCCTTCTTCTCTGCGCGATTCCTAAAACTTAACATGGACAAAACAGAGTTAATTGTCTTTCCTCCTCCTCACTCATCTCCTCCAACAAGCCTTTCCATCATACTTGATGGTTGCGCACTCTCCCCAGTCTCACAAGCTCCAAGTTGCCTTGGAGTAACCCTCGACTCTGCTCTATCCTACAAGCCACACATCCAAGCCCTCTTCAACTCATGCCGATTACAACTCAAAAATATCTCCTGGATCTGTGCTTTCCTTAACCAAGAATCAGCAAAAACATTAGTGCATGCCCTCATCATCTCCCGCCTCGACTACTGCAACCTCCTGCTCTCTGGCCTCCCTTCCAACACTCTTGCACCCCTCCAATCTATCCTAAACTCCGCAGCCCGCTTAATCCACCTCTCCCCTCGCTACTCCCCAGCCTCGCCACTCTGCCAATCCCTTCACTGGCTTCCCATCACCCAACGACTCCAGTTCAAAACATTAACCATGACATACAAAGCCATACAGAACTTGTCTCCTCCTTACATCTGTGACCTAGTCTCCCGGTACCTACCTGCACGCAATCTCAGATCCTCACAAGATCTCCTTCTCTGCTCCTCTCTTATCTCCTCGTCCCACAATCGCGTACAAAATTTCTCCCTTGCATCCCCCATTCTCTGGAACACTCTACCTCAGCACATCAGACTCTCCCCTACCATGGAAAGCTTCAAGACAAACCTCAAGACCCACCTCTTCCAACAAGCCTACAACCTACAATAGCCCTCAGTCCAGTAGACCACTGCGCAACCAGCTTTGTCCTTACCTAATGTACCATAACCCATTCCCTGTAGACTGTGAGCCCTCGCGAGCAGGGTCCTCTCTCCTCCTATACCAGTCTGTTTTGTACTGTTAATGATTGTTGTACGTATACCCTCTTTCACTTATAAAGCGCCATGGAATAGATGGCGCTATAATAATAAATAATAATAATAATAATAGATTAATAGAGAGATAGATAGATATAGATAGGCTCATCTACAGAGTAGCAATCCAAGCTCCCATCACCACAAAGCTCTGATATATATATACGTGGGCCAGATGAACCAGGACCCCTGGCACAGCTATCCCAAACCCAACTGGACAAAATGACCAATCACACCAGCCTGACAAAAAACAGAACCAGGAAGATGGTAGACGAGGGCCAGGAGAGGTATGTCAATGACTGGAGGACCGACATCAACACCTCAAAGAAACTGACCATGTACCAGAGTCTACAGAGAGACTACAGACTGGCCCCATATCTGGAAAAACTCCCAGACCCCATGGACCGCAGAACCCTGAGCCGATATAGACTCAGTGCCCACAGTCTAGCCATCGAATCCGTCCGACACAAGCAGAACTACAAGCCCAGGGAGGACAGACTGTGCCCACACTGTGACCTGGATGCCCTGGAGGATGAAACCCACTTCCTGCTACACTGCACCAAGTACTCAGCAGTGAGGGGCACTCACTTCAGGAGACTCTCCCATCTCTTCCCGGATTTCAGCTCCATGAAGGAGGAAGAGAAAATATATATCCTGCTGGATGGAGAGATAGATAGATAGTAGTGATGAGCGAGCATGATTGTCACTACTCGGTACTCGCACGAGTATCGCTGTACTCGGGCTGCTCGGCGGGGACCGAGTAATCTCGCGATACTCGTGCTGTACTCGTGGTCTTCATTTCTGCATGTTGGCGCTCTTTTGAGAGCCAGCCCTCATGCAGGGATTGGCTGGCAGACCACTGCAATGCCACAGCCCTGTTAGTTGTGGAATTGCAGTGATTGGCCGGCCTGCACAGCGTGACCGAGCCTTTATATCGGCCGGCGCGCTGTGCTGTGCTCACAGCTATCCAGACTGTCAGTGCAGGGAGAGTGTCGCTGATTCAGGGAAAGCTTTGCGGCCCTTTATAGCTTTTTCAGTTGCAGGGCTGCAAACAGTGTGACCAAAAGTCCTTCTCAGGACTATTCTAGTTGTATACAGGCAGGCAGGGTATAGCCAGGTCGAGGTACAGTAGCAGAGTCCTTCTCAGGACTATTGTTGCTATATACAGGCAGGGTATAGCCAGGTCTGAATACAGGCTAGTGACCAAAAGAGTCCTTGTCAGGACTATTGTACCAGTATACAGGCAGGCAGGTAGGCAGGGTAGTGGTGACCGTATACCAGCCTTCATCATATCTGGGGCTGGTGTACACAGTGTAAAACAGTCCAGATAGTGTCTGACTTGTCTGTAATTGTCGCTCCCCAAAAAAACCTGTTAGGTTCTTATTGCGTCCGTGCTTGGTTTTTAAAACCGCACGTGTGTGCCTGTTGGTGGCAGCGTACAGGTGCACTTGTGTGCAATTTCCACAAACTTTGATATAACGCACAAGTAGTGAATATACACGTCAGCAGTGCACAGCATTGCAAAATGCGCAAGGGCATTGGCAAGGAACAAGGAAGTGGACGTGATGGTGGTGCAGGCAGAGGCCGAGGTCGTGGGCAAGCTCTAATTTCGCCACAACAAAGGGCCACATCTAGTCGGTCGCACGTCCTGTCCCAAATTCTTGGGGACCGCAGCAGTACACCGCTCTTGAACCAAGACCAGTGTCAACAGGTTGTTAGTTGGATAGCAGATAATGCTTCCAGTCAGATTGGCACCACCACAAACACTCTGTCTTCCACACGGTCAAGTGTCAGTAGCCGTGATACTGCACCGCACATTTCTGAACCTGATCCTCCTTCCTACCACCAGGCTGAGTACACGTCCTCCTCGGACATTAATGATCCCACACTTGGACACTCGGAAGAGCTGTTCACGTTTCCATTCACACATTCTGGCCTATCGCCAGCTCATATTGAATTGGGTCATGAGGAGATCGTCTGTACAGATAGCCAAATATTTGAGCAGCCACGTTCTCACGAAGTTGGCAACGTGTCCCAACAAGTGGTGGACGATGATGAGACACAATTGTCAGGAAGTCAGGAGGAGGAGCAGGGTGCGGAAGAGGAAGACGACGTGGTGGATGATCCAGTAACTGACCCAACCTGGCAGGAGGATATGCAGAGCGAGGACAGCAGTGCACAGGGGGAGGGAGGCGTAGCATCACAACAGGCAGTAAGAAGCAGGGTGGTGGCCCCAGGCAGAAGTCAGGCAACCGTTCCCCGGAACAACACGACGACACAAGGTGCCTGTACAAATGTTAGGTCTTCCCGAGTCTGGCAGTTTTTTAAGTTGGATCCAGATGATTCAAAAAAGGCCATTTGCAACACCTGCCGTGCCAGCATCAGCAGGGGTACCAAAACTAGCAGCCTGACCACCACCAGCATGATCAGGCACATGTCAGCCAAGCACCCGACTTTGTGGGAAGTACAGAGTCGAGGAGCAGTGCTTGCTGATGTCACTGCTACGTCTTCGCTGGTTGTGCATGCGAGCCAATCCTCTGTCCATGCTGCCTGCGAACAAGCCTCCTCCACTCCTGCACCTGCAGTTGCCTACGCAGAAAGAACACCATCATCAAGCACGTCCTTGTCCCAGCGCAGCGTTCAGTTATCCATTCAGCAAACCTTTGAACGCAGGCGCAAATACACTGCCAACACCCCACATGCCACAGTTCTAAATGCTAACATTTCGCGACTGCTTGCGCTGGAAATGTTGCCTTTTAGGCTGGTGGAGACAGAAGCATTCTGTGACCTGATGGCGGCAGCTGTCCCACGTTACTCGGTCCCCAGCCGCCACTATTTCTCCCGGTGTGCCGTCCCCGCGTTGCATAACCACGTGTCACAAAACATCACACGTGCCCTGAACAACGCTGTTTCACCCAAGGTCCACCTAACCACAGACACTTGGACAAGTGCTTGTGGGCAAGGCCGCTACATCTCGTTGACGGCACACTGGGTTAATATTGTGGAAGCTGGGACCCAGTCTGAGCGAGGGACGGAACACGTCCTTCCCACACCAAGGTTTGCAGGCCCTACCTCAGTCAGTGTTTCACCCACACTCTACAGCTCCGGAATGTCATGCTCTTCAGCCTCCTCCTCCTCCTGCGCATCCTCATCCACTGTGCCCTCCACACCAGTCACAAGCTGGAAGCACTGCAGCACTGCCTCGGCGAAGCGGCAACAGGCTGTGCTGAAGCTAATCTGCATAGGTGACAAACCCCACAATGCAGAAGAGCTGTGGACAGCTCTGAAACAGCAGGCAGATCACTGGCTCACACCTCTGAACCTAAAGCCAGGAAAGGTCGTGTGTGACAATGGCCGGAACCTGGTGGCGGCTTTGAGGCGAGGCCAGCTGACACATGTTCCATGCGTGGCCCATGTGCTCAACCTCGTGGTTCAGCGGTTTATAAAGTCATACCCAGAGCTGTCTGATCTGCTGGTAAAAGTTCGCCGCCTGTCTGCACATTTTCGAAAGTCACCTACTGCTTCAGCCGGCCTTGCCGGCTTTCAGCGCCGTTTGCATCTTCCGGCTCACAGACTGGTGTGTGATGTCCCCACGCGTTGGAATTCAACTCTGCACATGTTGGTCAGGATATGTGAGCAGAAGAGGGCAGTTGTTGAGTACCTGCATCACCTAAGCCGTCGGGAAATGGGTCAAACTCCACACATAACACCTGAGGAGTGGAGATGGATGTCAGACCTATGTACCATCCTCCAAAACTTTGAGGACTCCACCAAGATGGTGAGTGGTGATGACGCCATTATTAGCATCACCATACCGCTACTCTGCCTTCTAAAACGGTCTCTGCTGAAAAACAAACATGATGCATTGCAGGCGGAGCGCGATGAGTTGCAGCAAGAAACAGTAGTGGGTGTGGGTGATAACACACAGCCCAGCCTCGTCTCATCACAACGTGCAGTGGAGGACTATGACGAGGAGGAGGATGAAGACATGGAGCAACTCTCCGGCCAAATTGAGGATATGACATGCACACCAGTCATATCCTCGGTTCAGCGTGGCTGGCCAGAGGACAGGGTAGATGAGGAGGAGGAGGAGGAGGAGGAGGAGGAGGACAGCATGTTCAGTCATCTTGTTGGTCAGGCTACTGAAGTCCTGGCTGTTAAGAGTCTGGCGCACATGGCTGACTTTATGGTAAGCTGCCTGTCTCGTGACCCTCGCGTTAAGAACATCTTGGCCGACAATCATTACTGGTTGGTAACACTGTTAGACCCACGCTACAAGGAGAACTTTTTGTCTCTTATTCCCGTGGAGGAGAGGTCAACCAAAATGCAGCAGTTCCGGAAGGCCATACTCACGGAAGTAGGCAAAGCATTCCCCTCACAAAACGCTAGCGGCATAGGTCAGGAATCAGTGGACAACCGAGGCGTACAGCCGAGAGAGGCACAAGTCCAATCCGCCAGAGGTAGGGGAACAGTCTTTAAGATGTGGGACAGTTTTCTCAGCCCCTCACGTACCACAGCCCCTGAGGTGCGGGGTAGTGCCACAAGAAATCCTAAGTTTGCCCAGATGCTGAAGGAGTACCTTGCAGATCGAACAACTGTACTCCGACATTCCTCTGTGCCTTACAATTATTGGGTATCCAAGCTGGACACGTGGCATGAATTGACTCTCTACGCCTTGGAAGTCCTGGCCTGCCCTGCTGCTAGCGTTTTGTCAGAGCGTGTTTTTAGTGCCGCAGGTGGAATCATTACAGATAAACGCACCCGCCTGTCAACTGAAAATGCTGACAGGCTGACTCTGATCAAGATGAACAAGGGTTGGATTGGGCCAGACTTCACCACACCACCAGCAAATGAGAGCGGAATTTAAAGTTTGCCATGTACCTCCACTCACCCATGGGTACACACTTCTGGACTTTGGATAATCGCTGGACTGCTCCTCCTTCTCCTCATGCGCCACCATGATGATGACCGTTACAAATTGCAATACTTAGGCCTTTGTTTCAGGTATACCCCCAGTGGTAAATTTTTTCGCCCATTCTTTGCAGAATGGACATTACAACGACAGGAGACCCGCTCCTTTGCAATGGGAACAATGTTTTGAGGCCCTCATGCACGTCTCTACCCAGGGACAACATGGAGCCTCCCAATTTTTGGCTGCCCTGCCTAAGGGCTATACTATAATACACCCACTTCCTTAAAATGGACACTTAATGTTTTGAGGCCCTCATGCACGTCTCTACCCAGGGACAACATGGAGCCTCCCAATTTTTGGCTGCCCTGCCTAAGGGCTATACTATAATACACCCACTTCCTTAAAATGGACACTTAATGTTTTGAGGCCCTCATGCACGTCTCTACCCAGGGACAACGTGGAGCCTCCCAATTTTTGGCTGCCCTGCCTAAGGGCTATACTATAATACACCCACTTCCTTAAAATGGACACTTAATGTTTTGAGGCCCTCATGCACGTCTCTATCCAGGGACAATGTGGAGCCTCCCAATTTTTGGCTGCACTGGCAAAGGGCTATACTGAAATAGACCCACTTCCTTACAATGGGCACTTCAGGTTTACAGGCCATCATGCACGTCTCTATCCAGGGACAATGTGGAGCCTCCCAATTTTTGGCTGCCCTGGCAAAGGGCTATACTGAAATAGACCCACTTCCTTACAATGGGCACTTCAGGTTTACAGGCCATCATGCACGTCTCTATCCAGGGACAATGTGGAGCCTCCCAATTTTTGGCTGCCCTGGCAAAGGGCTATACTGAAATAGACCCACTTCCTTACAATGGGCACTTCAGGTTTACAGGCCCTCATGCACGTCTCTATCCAGGGACAATGTGGAGCCTCCCAATTTTTGGCTGCCCTGGCAAAGGGCTATACTGAAATAGACCCACTTCCTTACAATGGGCACTTCAGGTTTACAGGCCCTCATGCACGTCTCTATCCAGGGACAATGTGGAGCCTCCCAATTTTTGGCTGCCCTGGCAAAGGGCTATACTGAAATAGACCCACTTCCTTACAATGGGCACTTCAGGTTTACAGGCCCTCATGCACGTCTCTACCCAGGGACAATGTGGAGCCTCCCAATTTTTGGCTGCCCTGCCTAAGGGCTATACTACAATAGACCCACTTCCTTACAATGGGCACTTCAGGTTTACAGGCCATCATGCACGTCTCTATCCAGGGACAACGTGGAGCCTCCCAATTTTTGGCTGCCCTGGCAAAGGGCTATACTACAATAGACCCACTTCCTTACAATGGGCACTTCAGGTTTACAGGCCATCATGCACGTCTCTATCCAGGGACAATGTGGAGCCTCCCAATTTTTGGCTGCCCTGCCTAAGGGCTATACTACAATAGACCCACTTCCTTACAATGGGCACTTCAGGTTTACAGGCCATCATGCACGTCTCTATCCAGGGACAATGTGGAGCCTCCCAATTTTTGGCTGCCCTGCCTAAGGGCTATACTACAATACACCCACTTCCTTACAATGGGCACTTCAGGTTTACAGGCCATCATGCACGTCTCTATCCAGGGACAACGTGGAGCCTCCCAATTTTTGGCTGCCCTGGCAAAGGGCTATACTAAAATAGACCCACTTCCTTACAATGGGCACTTCAGGTTTACAGGCCATCATGCACGTCTCTATCCAGGGACAACGTGGAGCCTCCCAATTTTTGGCTGCCCTGGCAAAGGGCTATACTACAATAGACCCACTTCCTTACAATGGGCACTTCAGGTTTACAGGCCATCATGCACGTCTCTATCCAGGGACAATGTGGAGCCTCCCAATTTTTGGCTGCCCTGCCTAAGGGCTATACTACAATAGACCCACTTCCTTACAATGGGCACTTCAGGTTTACAGGCCGTCATGCACGTCTCTATCCAGGGACAATGTGGAGCCTCCCAATTTTTGGCTGCCCTGCCTAAGGGCTATACTACAATAGACCCACTTCCTTACAATGGGCACTTCAGGTTTACAGGCCATCATGCACGTCTCTATCCAGGGACAACGTGGAGCCTCCCAATTTTTGGCTGCCCTGGCAAAGGGCTATACTAAAATAGACCCACTTCCTTACAATGGGCACTTCAGGTTTACAGGCCATCATGCACGTCTCTATCCAGGGACAACGTGGAGCCTCCCAATTTTTGGCTGCCCTGGCAAAGGGCTATACTACAATAGACCCACTTCCTTACAATGGGCACTTCAGGTTTACAGGCCATCATGCACGTCTCTATCCAGGGACAATGTGGAGCCTCCCAATTTTTGGCTGCCCTGCCTAAGGGCTATACTACAATAGACCCACTTCCTTACAATGGGCACTTCAGGTTTACAGGCCATCATGCACGTCTCTATCCAGGGACAATGTGGAGCCTCCCAATTTTTGGCTGCCCTGGCAAAGGGCTATACTACAATAGACCCACTTCCTTACAATGGGCACTTCAGGTTTACAGGCCATCATGCACGTCTCTATCCAGGGACAACGTGGAGCCTCCCAATTTTTGGCTGCCCTGGCAAAGGGCTATACTAAAATAGACCCACTTCCTTACAATGGGCACTTCAGTTTTACAGGCCATCATGCACGTCTCTATCCAGGGACAACGTGGAGCCTCCCAATTTTTGGCTGCCCTGGCAAAGGGCTATACTGAAATAGACCCACTTCCTTACAATGGGCACTTCAGGTTTACAGGCCATCATGCACGTCTCTATCCAGGGACAATGTGGAGCCTCCCAATTTTTGGCTGCCCTGCCTAAGGGCTATACTACAATAGACCTACTTCCTTACAATGGGCACTTCAGGTTTACAGGCCATCATGCACGTCTCTATCCAGGGACAATGTGGAGCCTCCCAATTTTTGGCTGCCCTGCCTAAGGGCTATACTACAATAGACCCACTTCCTTACAATGGGCACTTCAGGTTTACAGGCCATCATGCACGTCTCTATCCAGGGACAATGTGGAGCCTCCCAATTTTTGGCTGCCCTGGCAAAGGGCTATACTACAATAGACCCACTTCCTTACAATGGGCACTTCAGGTTTACAGGCCATCATGCACGTCTCTATCCAGGGACAACGTGGAGCCTCCCAATTTTTGGCTGCCCTGGCAAAGGGCTATACTAAAATAGACCCACTTCCTTACAATGGGCACTTCAGGTTTACAGGCCATCATGCACGTCTGTATGCAGGGGCATTGGTGAACCTCACAATTTTGGACTGCCCTGGCAAAGGAAAATACTACAAAGACTCACTTCCTCAAAATGGGCACATTAGACTCAAGAGGCCTTCATGTACGTCTCTTCTCAGGGACATCGGAGTGCCACACAATGTTTTCACGTAAAATCTTTCATGTATTAATCTCAAAAAGTAACATACACCAGCTCTATCTCACTAATGGGTATGTGCCCTTAACATTTCTGCCATGAAAAATCATTTTGGGGTCATTTTGGAAGGTTTTCTGGTGAGTCCGTAAAAATGGCGTGAAACGCGGACAAAATTGTTCACAGCTGTGACTTTTGAGTGATAAATGCTTCAAGGGGTCTTCCCCATGCTGTTGACATGTCATTTGAGCACTCTTCTGAGACTTTTGTGACATTTTTAGGGTTTCTCCATGCTGCCGGGGGGTCATTTCACAAAAATACTCGGGTCTCCCATAGGATAACATTGGGCTCGTTGCTCGGCCCGAGTACACGAGTATCTTGGGAGGCTCGGCCCGAGCTTCGAGCACCCGAGCTTTTTAGTACTCGCTCATCACTAATAGAGAGATAGATAGATAGATACATAGAGGGATAGGTAGATAGATAATGGATAGATAGAGGGATAGAGAGATAGATAATGAATAGTTAGTTGGATAGATAGAGAAATAGATAGAGGGATAGATAGAAAGATACATGGATGGATATAATGGATAGATAGAGGATTAGAGAGATAGATAGATAATGGATAGATAGATAGATAGATAGATAAATAGATAGAGAGATGGATAGATAGAGGGATAGATAGATAGATAGAAAATGTACAGATAGATGGATACAGAGATGGATAGAGGAATAGAGAGATAGATGGTGTCACGGTTGTGGGGTAACAAGCGGGAGTCATACCCCTCCTTTATACCTCCCGACTGACAGACAGAGCATGTGACGCGCTCTCTAGCGCCCCTCTTATAGTCAGGCCAATTATGGAATTGCCCGAAAATAAGCAAGGAGGCCGCTATTCTACTATGCCGATGGTTGAAGGGTTCCCGGTGAGAGTAAGGTATATATTCCCCCGACTTCAGCAGACGGAATATATTAAAATCTCCCCGAATCTCACCGGCTACCCCACAATGACCCCTGGCATAAACTCGCTGCCACCAACCGATTTACGGTAACTATTAACCGAGCACACAGACGTGGGATTCAAGATCGAGATAACAGAACAGCCCAAGATTATTTATAGAATTTAATCGGTCTAAGCCACACTAGAAACTACAATATATACAATAGGGAATCTACAGAATATACAGTTAGGTCAGGGTACAGTTACAGATAAAGCATGAGTTACAAACAGGCATACAGTTCAAGCAGTTACCTTGTGCGTCTAGCCACAGGGGGGTGCTGTTAGGCCAGGTTTCCAGGAAATTTTCCCACAGGTGTATCCACACGTGACCCCCGGCAAAAGAACAAGATAAAATGTCCGAACTGTGGTTATCAACTGGCTAGAATTTAAACACCCTCCCCTTTTGGTGACTTCACAGGGTAGTACTGCCCCACCCCCTGCTTTGAGTCAAAAGTAGTATCCAAAGTGATTTTTGCCCATAACTTTGCCTGGGAACGTCGCAGGCGAACGCCAATGCTCTCATTTTGACAGTTATGATTTTAGCTTCAAAATGGTAGGACACATGGCTGGTCTGCTGGCTCCTCACTGGTCTATATCACATTTGGGGTACTTCCCAAGGTCCCACTTCCGTATAAAATATGTGCTGAACTTGTCAGTCGGCCCCGATGCCATATTTCTGCCTGCCATATTTATAGGAAGCACGGTGTTACGGTTGCTGCGAGCACTGGAGACTATGTCCAGATTTCTTGCTACTGCACATGTGCGAGCGCTGGAGACTAAGTCCAGATTTCTTGCTACTGCACATGTGCGAGCGCTGGAGACTAAGTCCAGATTTCTTGCTACTGCACATGTGCGAGCGCTAAAGACTAAGTCCAGATTTCTTGCTACTGCACATGTGCGAGCGCCGGAGACTAAGTCCAATCTTGGAGCCATTGCACATGTGCGGGTGACATCATCGCTGACACGAGGTCACATGTCTCTGACACCTTCTATGCCGATTGGTCGCTGGTCATGTGCTTGTGACGTCTTGCTCGGTGATAGGCCAGCATGACGTCACTCCTGTCGTTCTGGCAGCGGATTGGCTCTGGTGTCCTCCATCTTGGATGAGGCACAGAGTCTATATAAGACCCTGACACACGCCGCATGGTGCTCAGTCCTCCTGGTTCATGCATATGAGTAGACGCTCTGTGCGCGTTCCTCTAGGCATTCCTCTGTCTATGCTAGGTGAGCGCTACCGGCAGGGTAGCGTTCTTATACCTTACAGCTTCGGCTGCTGTCCGTATCCTTACCTCTTAGGGGAGCGGACATAGGCAGGTGCCTGAGGCACATGGTCTGGCTGGGCCTTGTGATTCTACTCGTAGGTGGACGTTGCCGCTAGGGTAACGTTCCTTATACTGCGTCTGGCAGTTGTTCGTATCCTCGCACACTAGGGGAGCGAACAGAGGTAGGAGCTTTGTGCGGCTTACGCTGCTGTTCGTCTCTTTTGCACCACTAGAAGAGCGGACCTAGGCAGGTGCCATATCTAGTGGTTCGTGTCCTCGCACACTAGTGGAGCGAACGCAGGTAGGAGCTTTGTGCGGCTTACGCTGCTGTTCGTCTCTTTTGCACCACTAGAAGAGCGGACCTAGGTAGGTGCCATTTCGCACACATTGCCTTTGTCTCTGTGATTATTAACAGAGATCATTCCACACACCCTCCAAGTAAGAGAGGAATTGCTTTACTTACTTATTATATCCTTCTGTGAGTTAACAGAGGTATTGCACTCTGCCATAGTCTGCAGCAAAGTCTTTGCACGGTGGACCCTGACTGTCTGATACTCATTTCGGTTATTATCAGACAGCCCCCCGTAACATTAGGACTGAGCCAAGGGTCTGGCAGTTATGGCAGATTATCAGCAGTTACACTGTTACATACAAGTACTTGAGTCACGGCTCAAGAGTATAGAGGATAAACCTCAGACCATGGTGACATCTGCACATGATCCTCGACTTGCTCTGCCAAACAGATATTCTGGCGATGCCAGATCATGTCGTGGTTTCATTAGTCAGTGTCAGATACACCTAGAGGTCAACTCTTCTCGCTTCTCTACGGAGAGGTCCAGAGTAGGCTTTATCATCTCCTTACTTCAGGACAAAGCCTTAGAATGGGCGACTCCCCTATGGGAGCGCTCTGATGTGGTTACTCTGAGACATCAAGACTTTCTTGATGCTCTTAAGGCGGTATTCATGGGTCCGCAGGTTACCCATGATGCGGCCCTGAGACTGTTAGATCTATCTCAGGGTTCGTTATCCACTAGTTCTTATGCCATTGCTTTTAGAACTCTGGTGGCAGAACTAGATTGGCCAGAGAAGGTGTTGATTCCTATCTTCTGGAGAGGGTTGGCAGGCTATGTCAAGGATGCCCTTGCTACTCGTGAGGTCCCTGCTTCTCTGGAGGACTTGATCACAGTAGCAACGAGGATCGATGTACGCCATAAGGAACGTAGACTCGAGGTCTCTTCCTCACGCCCTAAGCATCGGGCTATTCCAGTTGTTGAGGGTCCACTACCATCTTCCTCAGCATCTGAAACATCTCCCACTCCTATGGAATTAGGTCATACGTTCTCCAGACTACGCAAGTCTGGTCCTCCTATATGTTACGTATGTCGTCAGGCTGGGCACTATGCCAACAAGTGTCCTAGTCGTCAGGGAAACTCCCTGGCCTAGTAACCATTAGAGGGGGGTTACTAGAGACGTCTTCTGCACCCTCTAAGTGTTGTATCCCAGGTCAGCTCTCGTTATCTGAGAATACATGGCCTATTATGGCTTTTGTGGATTCCGGAGCTGACGGGATTTTTGTGTCCTCAGGATTTGTAAAGGGACACAATATTCCCTCTATCATGTTAGAGGCACCTATTCCTGTCCGTGTTGTTAATGGAACTATGTTGTCTGACTCCATTACATTGAGGACAGTTCCCTTGCGCCTTTCCCTGTCTCAGGGTCACATAGAGGTGATTTCTTTTCTTGTTTTGCCTGAGGGTATAGATGACGTCCTTCTGGGTCTTCCATGGCTTCGGACTCATGCTCCTCACATTGACTGGGAGTCTGACAGCATTATTAGTTGGGGTTCGAAATGTCAGTCCCGATGTCTTCCCTTACCACCTAAGGTCGTTGCGGTTGCATCAACTGATCTCTCTCCCATACCTACACCCTATTTGGATTTCGCTGACGTGTTCTCCAAACAGGGTGCTGAGGTTCTTCCACCCCATAGGCCGTATGACTGTGCCATAGACCTTATCCCAGGTTCGGTTCCACCTAAAGGCAGGGTTTACCCCCTGTCGATACCTGAGTCGGAGGCCATGTCGACCTATATAAGAGAGAGTTTAGAGAAGGGGTTCATTCGTAAGTCTGTCTCTCCCGCGGGAGCTGGGTTTTTCTTTGTTCGGAAGAAAGAGGGTGATTTGCGTCCCTGCATAGATTACAGGGGTCTCAACGCAATCACAATAAAGAACAAATACCCATTACCTTTAATTTCGGAGCTCTTTGACAGACTGAGAGGAGCTCAAGTTTTTACGAAGTTGGATCTGCGGGGTGCGTATAACTTGGTACGAATTCGAAAGGGTGACGAATGGAAGACCGCTTTTAACACCCGAGATGGTCACTATGAATACCTCGTCATGCCTTTTGGGTTATGTAATGCACCCGCAGTATTTCAGGACTTCGTAAACGATGTGTTCAGGGATTTACTGTTATCCTCAGTAGTGGTGTATCTGGACGACATCCTGATTTTTTCTCCTGATCTGGAGACTCATCGTCAGGATGTCGTTCGTGTCCTTTCCCGTTTAAGGGAGCACTCATTGTTTGCTAAACTCGAGAAATGTGTATTCGAGCAGTCCTCATTGCCTTTTTTGGGTTACATTATCTCACAAGAGGGTCTGGCTATGGATCCTGCGAAGCTCTCTGCTGTCCTGCAATGGTCCGAACCTCATTCCTTGAAGGCGGTGCAACGCTTCTTAGGATTCATAAATTATTACAGGCAGTTCATACCCCATTTTTCTACTTTGGTGGCCCCTTTGGTGGCCTTGACTAAGAAAGGTGCTAATCCCAAAGCCTGGTCTACTGAGACATCTCAGGCTTTTGAGGCAGTAAAAAGACACTTTTCAACTGCTCCCGTTCTTCAAAGACCCGATGAGAATAAGCCCTTCCTCTTAGAGGTTGATGCCTCTTCAGTGGGTGCTGGTGCGGTCTTGTATCAAAAGAACGGTGCAGGTAGAAAAAGGCCGTGTTTCTTCTTTGCTAAAACCTTTTCACCGGCAGAGAGAAACTATACCATTGGGGATAGGGAACTGCTCGCCTTGAGATTAGCCTTGGAGGAGTGGCGTCACTTGCTGGAAGGAGCGAAACATCCTTTCCAGGTCTATACAGACCATAAGAATCTGACGTACTTACAAACCGCTCAGCATCTGAATCCTCGCCAAGCCCGCTGGTCCTTGTTTTTCTCCCGCTTTCACTTCTCCATCAACTATCTGTCTGGGAGTAAGAATAACAAGGCAGACGTCCTGTCTCGCTCTATGCTTTCTACCCAGGAAGAGATTGACGAACCTCGTCTTATCCTTCCCTCCAGGGTTTTTCATACGCTCTCCCCTGTGACGTTAGACCAAATCCCACCGGGCAAGACCTTTGTTCCGCCTGATCGACAGAATGATATACTGTCATGGGCCCACACCTCAAAGGTGGGTGGGCATTTTGGTATTAGGCGGACACGAGAGTAAGGCTAAGTTCACATTTCCGTTGATTTGTATCAGTCACATGCGTCGCTTGACGCATGTGACTGATGCGCTGTTCAACGCTGTACAACGGATGACAAAGAACAGAATTTTTTGTCGGATTCCGTTGTGTGCGGGGGGCGGAGTTCTGGGGCAGAGCCGAGCGGGGGGCGGGGCCAGGCGCTGAGGATGTCAGTGGAAGTGCTGCGGTCTGCATGGCTGGGGACAGGTGAGTGTATGTGTGAGTGAGTGTGTGTATGTGCATGTATGTATGTATGTATGTATGTATGTGTGTGCACATGCAAAGTGCGGGAGGGGGCGGAGCCGAGCGGGGGGCGGGGCCAGGCGCTGAGGATGTCAGTGGAAGTGCTGCGGTCTGCATGGCTGGGGACAGGTGAGTGTATGTGTGAGTGAGTGTGTGTATGTGCATGTATGTATGTATGTATGTATGTATGTGTGTGCACATGCAAAGTGCGGGAGGGGGCGGAGCCGAGCGGGGGGCGGGGCCAGGCGCTGAGGATGTCAGTGGAAGTGCTGCGGTCTGCATGGCTGCGGACAGGTGAGTGTATGTGTGAGTGAGTGTGTGTATGTGCATGTATGTATGTATGTATGTATGTATGTGTGTGCACATGCAAAGTGCGGGAGGGGGCGGAGCCGAGCGGGGGGCGGGGCCAGGCGCTGAGGATGTCAGTGGAAGTGCTGCGGTCTGCATGGCTGGGGACAGGTGAGTGTATGTGTGAGTGAGTGTGTGTATGTGCATGTATGTATGTATGTATGTATGTATGTGTGTGCACATGCAAAGTGCGGGAGGGGGCGGAGCCGAGCGGGGGGCGGGGCCAGGCGCTGAGGATGTCAGTGGAAGTGCTGCGGTCTGCATGGCTGGGGACAGGTGAGTGTATGTGTGAGTGAGTGTGTGTATGTGCATGTATGTATGTATGTATGTATGTGTGTGCACATGCAAAGTGCGGGAGGGGGCGGAGCCGAGCGGGGGGCGGGGCCAGGCGCTGAGGATGTCAGTGGAAGTGCTGCGGTCTGCATGGCTGGGGACAGGTGAGTGTATGTGTGAGTGAGTGTGTGTATGTGCATGTATGTATGTATGTATGTATGTATGTGTGTGCACATGCAAAGTGCGGGAGGGGGCGGAGCCGGCAGGGGGCGGGGCCAGGCGCTGAGGATGTCAGTGGAAGTGCTGCGGTCTGCATGGCTGGGGACAGGTGAGTGTATGTGTGAGTGAGTGTGTGTATGTGCATGTATGTATGTATGTGTGTGTGTGCACATGCAAAGTGCGGGAGGGGGCGGAACCGAGCAGGGGGCGGGGCCAGACGAGGGTGTCAGTGCTTGTCTGCATGGCTGGGGACAGGTGTGTGTGTGTGTGTGTGTGTACATACATGTGCGGAGTGCGGGAGGGGGCGGGGCCGAGCAGGGAAGTGTCGGCCTCCCTGCACACGTAACCAGCCTAAATATCGGGTAACAGCAAAGCACCCGATGTTTACCTTGGTTACCCGATATTTACCTTGGTTACGGGCCTACACCGCTTAGCGCTGGCTCCTTGCACCGTAACCAGGGTAAATATCGGGTAACCAACCAAAGCTGGTGACGTGTGCAGGGAGCCAGAGAGCATGCGCAGCGAAATCCGACGGATCTCGCTGCTCAAAAAACGTTACATGCTGCGTTCCTCCCGCCCGGCGGTCAGTCGTTCCACGACTGATCAGTCGGGCGGAGGGTGCAACGCAGCATCATCAGTCACAATCCGCTGCTCATACAAGTCTATGGGAACAGCGGAATCCGCTAAACGGATTCCGCTGTTTACAAGAGCAGCGGATTGTGACTGATAGATTTTAGCGGAAATGTGAACTTAGCCTTACTGGAGAGGTGGTATTGGTGGCCACACTTAGCCAGCCACGTCAAGAGATATGTCGGTTCCTGCTACTCGTGTGCTCGCAACCGTCCATTACGGCAGAGACCGGCTGGGCTCTTGCACCCTTTACCAGTGCCAGATAGACCATGGGAGGTGGTAGGCATGGACTTTGTGGGTGATCTTCCATGTTCACAGGGACATAGATTTGTGTGGGTCATTACGGACCATTTCTCCCGGATGGTTCATCTCGTACCGTTATCGAGAATCCCATCTTCCAGGGTACTAGCCAAACTATTCCTCAAGCATGTCTTTAGGCTTCACGGGATGCCAGATCGTATCATTTGTGATAGAGGCCCGCAATTTACTTCCCGTTTCTGGCGAGATCTTTGTAGCCTTCTGCAAATTGAGTTGAATCTCTCTTCGGCATACCATCCGGAGACCAATGGTTTGGTTGAACGTACCAATCAATCTATGATTATATACCTTCGACACTTTGTTGCTGAGAACCACGATAACTGGTCCTCCCTCCTACCCTGGGCAGAATTTGCCCTTAACAATTCCCTGGCTGAGGCCACTGGGCAGACACCGTTCGTACTCAATAATGGGCAACACCCTAGGGTACCGGTACCGTTTCCCGCTGCTGCACCTCCTCCTCTTGTGGCCGACTGGGCAACTAATGCCAGAGAGGTTTGGGATCGGACTCAAGAGTCGATCCAAGCAGCTAAGGACCGTATGAAGACGGTGTCTGATCGGTTTCGTCGCCCGGCTCCTGTCTTTTCTCCAGGGGACTTTGTGTGGCTCTCTGCAAAACACGTGAAACTTAGAGTGAGCTCTGTCAAATTTGCTCCTCGCTTCCTGGGTCCTTATGAGGTTCTTCGACAGGTAAATCCTGTAGTCTATCAATTGAAGTTACCTGCCCATCTTAGGATTCATGACAAATTCCATGTCTCACTGCTAAAGCCGGCTATTTTACCTCACGCTCGTGAAGTGCACTCTCCTGCCTCTGATTCCTCTCGCTCTAGCTATGAGGTACGAGCCATAGTTGGTTCTAAGATGGTTAGAGGGCACAGGTTCTTCTTGATAGATTGGGAGGGCTATGGCCCGGAACATCGCTCTTGGGAGCCTGAGGAGGCTGTCCATGCTCCCGACTTAGTTGCCGATTACCTGCGTCGCTGGGAGGGGGGCCCTTGAGGGGGAGGTACTGTTACGGTTGCTGCGAGCACTGGAGACTATGTCCAGATTTCTTGCTACTGCACATGTGCGAGCGCTGGAGACTAAGTCCAGATTTCTTGCTACTGCACATGTGCGA
The DNA here is from genome assembly GCF_048569485.1 of Anomaloglossus baeobatrachus. Lineage (NCBI taxonomy): Eukaryota > Metazoa > Chordata > Amphibia > Anura > Aromobatidae > Anomaloglossus > Anomaloglossus baeobatrachus. Next base: position 87,636,888 of record NC_134363.1, on the reverse strand, counting down.
GCGCTGGAGACTAAGTCCAGATTTCTTGCTACTGCACATGTGCGAGCGCCGGAGACTAAGTCCAATCTTGGAGCCATTGCACATGTGCGGGTGACATCATCGCTGACACGAGGTCACATGTCTCTGACACCTTCTATGCCAATTGGTCGCTGGTCATGTGCTTGTGACGTCTTGTTCGGTGATAGGCCAGCATGACGTCACTCCTGTCGTTCTGGCAGCGGATTGGCTCTGGTGTCCTCCATCTTGGATGAGGCACAGAGTCTATATAAGACCCTGACACACGCCGCATGGTGCTCAGTCCTCTTGGTTCATGCATATGAGTAGACGCTCTGTGCGCGTTCCTCTAGGCATTCCTCTGTCTATGCTAGGTGAGCGCTACCGGCAGGGTAGCGTTCTTATACCTTACAGCTTCGGCTGCTGTCCGTATCCTTACCTCTTAGGGGAGCGGACATAGGCAGGTGCCTGAGGCACATGGTCTGGCTGGGCCTTGTGATTCTACTCGTAGGTGGACGTTGCCGCTAGGGTAACGTTCCTTATACTGCGTCTGGCAGTTGTTCGTATCCTCGCACACTAGGGGAGCGAACAGAGGTAGGAGCTTTGTGCGGCTTACGCTGCTGTTCGTCTCTTTTGCACCACTAGAAGAGCGGACCTAGGCAGGTGCCATATCTAGTGGTTCGTGTCCTCGCACACTAGTGGAGCGAACGCAGGTAGGAGCTTTGTGCGGCTTACGCTGCTGTTCGTCTCTTTTGCACCACTAGAAGAGCGGACCTAGGTAGGTGCCATTTCGCACACATTGCCTTTGTCTCTGTGATTATTAACAGAGATCATTCCACACACCCTCCAAGTAAGAGAGGAATTGCTTTACTTACTTATTATATCCTTCTGTGAGTTAACAGAGGTATTGCACTCTGCCATAGTCTGCAGCAAAGTCTTTGCACGGTGGACCCTGACTGTCTGATACTCATTTCGGTTATTATCAGACAGCCCCCCGTAACACACGGTCCATGAAATATTAACCATATTCTACTGGAGCCTGGCTGTCTGGATGTACAGAGGCATGTTAATTAGTAAGGAACTTCTTCCACAGTGTCACAGAATGGGGTCTTCCTCTCTCTTTGTGTTCCGAAGGCTCACCTAATTTCCATATCATAGACTTTTTTCCTTGTCACACCACTGCTAAACAGACAGGTTCCTCAGATTCATTAGCATTCTGATTGAAGCTTGACAAGATGGCGGCTATAGGAATATGGCTTCATGCTCAGAATATATTCCTATGTCCTCACAGATGGATAGATAAATTGATAGATATATAGATGGGTAGATAGATAGATAGATAATGGGATAGATAGATAGATAGATAGATAGATGGATAGAGGGATAGGTAGATAGATAATGCATAGGTAGAGGGACTTAGAGAGATAGATAATAGATAGTTAGTTGGATAGATACATAGATAGATAGATGGATAGATGGATAGATGGATAGATAAGTAGATAGATAGATAGATAGACAGACAGAGGAATAGATAGATAGATAGATACAATCATATGAAAAAGTTTCGGCACCCCTATTAATCTTAACCTTTTTTCTTTATAACAATTTGGGTTTTTGCAACAGCCATTTCAGTTTCATATATCTAATAACTGATGGACTAAGTAATATTTCTGGATTGAAATGAGGTTTATTGTACTAACAGAAAATGTGTAATCCGCATTTAAACAAAATTTGACCGGTGCAAAAGTATGGGCACCCTTATCATTTTCTTGTTTTGAACACTCCTAACTACTTTTTACTGACATACTGAAGCACTAAGTTGGTTTTGTAACCTCATTGAGCTGTGAGCTTTGTATCCAATCATGAGAAAAGGTATTTAAGGTGGCCACTTGCAAGTTGTTCTCCTATTTGAATCTCCTATGAAGAGTGGCATCATGGGTTCCTCAAAACAACTCTCAAATGATCTGAAAACAAAGATTATTCAGCATAGTTGTTCAGGGGAAGGATACAAAAAGTTGTCTCAGAGATTTAAACTGTCAGTTTCCACTGTGAGGAACATAGTAAGGAAATGGAAGAACACAGGTACAGTTCTTGTTAAGCCCAGAAGTGGCAGGCCAAGAAAAATATCAGAAAGGCAGAGAAAAAGAATCGTGAGAACAGTCAAAGACAATCCACAGACCACCTCCAAAGACCTGCAGCATCATCTTGCTGCAGATGGTGTCAATGTGCATCGGTCAACAATACAGCGCACTTTGCACAAGGAGAAGCTGTATGGGAGAGTGATGCGAAAGAAGCCGTTTCTGCAAGCACGCCACAAACAGAGTCGCCTGAGGTATGCAAAAGCACATTTGGACAAGCCAGTGACATTTTGGAAGAAGCTCCTGTGGACTGATAAAACAAAGATTGAGTTGTTTGGTCATACAAAAAAGCGTTATGCATGGAGGCAAAAAAACACGGCATTCCAAGAAAAGCATTTGCTACCCACAGTAAACTTTGGTGGAGGTTCCATCATGCTTTGGGGCTGTGTGGCCAATGCCGGCACCGGGAATCTTGTTAAAATTGAGGGTCGCATGGATTCAACTCAGTATCAGCAGATTCTTGACAATAATGTGCAAGAATCAGTGACAAGATGAAGTTACGCAGGGGATGGATATTTCAGCAAGACAATGATCCAAAACACCGCTCCAAATCTACTCAGGCATTCATGCAGAGGAACAACTACAATGTTCTGGAATGGCCATCCCAGTCCCCAGACCTGAATATCATTGAAAATCTGTGGGATGATGTGAAGTGGCTGTCCATGCTCGGCGACCATCAAACTTAACTGAACTGGAATTGTTTTGTAAACAGGAATGGTCAAATCTACCTTCATCCAGGATCCAGGAACTCATTAAAAGCTACAGGAAGTGACTAGAGGCTGTGATTTTTGCAAAAGGAGGATCTACAAAATATTAATGTCACTTTTATGTTGAGGTGCCCATACTTTTGCACCGGTCAAATTTTGTTTAAATGCGGATTGCACATTTTCTGTTAGTACAATAAACCTCATTTCAATCCAGAAATATTACTCAGTCCATCAGTTATTAGATATATGAAACTGAAATAGCTGTTGCAAAAACCCAAATTGTTATGAAGAAAAAAGGTTAACATTAATAGAGGTGCCCAAACATTTTCATATGACTGTAGATAGATAGATAGATAGATAGATAGATAGATAATGGGTAGATAGAGTGATGGATAGATAATGGATAGATAGATAGATGAATGATAGATAGAGGGATAGATCGGTAGATAGATAGATAATGGATAGATAGAGTGATAGAGAGATGAATAGAAGGATAAAGAGATAGATAGATAATGGATAGATGGATAGATGGATAGGGAGATAGATAAATAGATAGAGGGATAGCTAGATAGATTTATAGATACATAGGGGGATAGGTAGATAGATAATGGATAGATTGAGGGATAGAGAGTTAGAAAGATAGATAGATAGAGGGATAGATGGTTAGATAGATTGAAAGATAGATAATGGATAGATAGAGGGATGTCATCTGGTATAAACAAGAGCTCCACAAGTACATCAAACCAGTGAAGAGAGGAGGCAGCCACATATGGATCATAATCAGCAGCTCCATCCTCACCTCTCAGTCCGATGTCTACCTCTGCGCCACCTATTGTAACGCCTGCCTGGATCCTCAGACTCAGATGGGCTGTAATCGGGAGGCTAGAGGGAAGCCATTCACCAAGCAGGACCCCCAGAACCCTGAAACCCTTTAACCCCTATACAGGGATTTGGAATTACACAGGGCCCTGGTGATCACTACCTGTGGAAGGTTGCAGTCCGATGAGAGTAGAATTCAGGCAGCGTCAAACCAGGAATTGCGGAACAGGGACAGAATCAGCAGGCAATGACGTAGTCAGCAAACATAGCAGAGCTCAAATCCGTATCGGGCACCAAGGTACAAAAACAGTAGGCAGGAGGGTAGTCAGAAAACATGCAGAAGTCAGCACACAGGAATAACCAAACAGAATAAGACGTAAAAGGAGGCAGGAAAATCAGAACTATCTCTGGCAGTGGTCATGTGACAGGAGGGGGAATAAGAAGGGTGTGGTGTTTTCCCATTGGCTGTAGCTGAATGCTGGCAACTTCAGCTGGAAGACACATGCCATCCACAGTCAGCCAGCGGTACTGCAGATCCCAAGATAACCCAGCCCAGTGGATGATCGGAGCCTGCGCCCACCGGTGCCGCGGGCATCGACTCCTCTCCCATCACTAGCACCATCCACGGTAGGAACACGGCATCGCCTGGCGATCGGAGCAGAAATCGCTGGAGCAGACTCTGGCGGTGATGTATCAGTGCGCCCCCCCCTCCACGAGGTGCCTCCGGACCCTCAAAAATCGGCTTCCCAGGAAATTGGAGGTGAAACCGCTGGACCAGACCCTTAGCATGAATATCGCTCGCTGGGACCCATGACCTCTCCTCAGGGCCATAACCCCTCCAATGCACCAAATACTGTACCACCTCTCTGACAATACGGGAATCAAGTATTCTCTGTACCTCATACCCCAAGTTACCTTCAACCAAAACAGGAGGAGGGGGGGCACTGACTGGGTGATCGGGCACACGCTATAACTTGAGGAGGGACTTATGGAACACAGTCAATATCTTAAAGGACGGGGGGAGTTGCCGGCGGAAAGCTGTGGGATTAATTACCTTGATTATCTCGTAAGGTCCAATAAATCTCGGATCCAGCTTAGCAGAAGGGACCTTGAGTTTAATATTCCATGTGGATAACCATACCTTGTCCCCAACTCCAGGGCTAGGGCCCTAGGAACGTCTCTTATTAGCAGAGGAGGCTTGACCAACCTTTGCCTTCTTCAGGTTCTCTTTCACCTCAGACCAGATAGCCTTCAATTTGTCCACAGTTGATTCAGCCTCAGGAGTATCCACCACAGCGGAAGAAAAAGAACCAAAACGTGGATGCAACCCAAAATTGCAGAAAAAGGGGGTAGTTTTGATGGATTCCCGATGCTGAATATTGATAGCGAACTCAGCTAGTGGCAGATATTCCACCCAGTCAGACTGAAGGTCAGACACATAACACTGGAGATATTGTTCAAGGGTTTGATTGGAACATTCGATCTGACCATTGGTCTCTGGGTGGTAGGCAGATGAAAAAGATAGCTCTATATTGATCTTTTTACAAAACGCCCTCCAGAATTTTGAGATGAACTGTGTTCCTCGGTCAGAAACAATATTTTCCGGAACCCAGTGTAACCGCACAATATGCCTAATAAACAACTTGCTAAGAGTTTCAGAATTGGGTAATCCGGACAGAGGAACAAAATGACACTGTTTGCTGAATCTATCCACTACTACCCAGATACAGGTCTTCCCTTCTGAGAGTGGAAGGTCAGTGATGAAGTCCATGGAGAGATGTGTCCAAGGGCTTACTGGAGTGGGTAGGGACTGGAGAAATCCAGCAGGGCATGTGCGGGGTGCCTTGGCTCGAGCACAAGTTTCACAAGCCAGTACATATTCCTTACAATCTTTTGCTACGGTTGGCCACCAAAAATTCCTGGTTACTAATCGGTGGGTATTGCCGATACCAGGGTGACCTGCCAGCACAGAATTGTGGGATTCCTGGAGTACCCGTAGGCGAAGTGAGGGGGCGACAAACAGTTTATGGACAGGAGTGGTTTCAGGAGCTTGGTCTTGGGTATTATGGACCTCTTCTATCAAATCTAAAAAAACAGATGACATAATAATTCCTTTAGCTAAAATATGCTCTGGTTCAGAGTTTTCAGACTGAGAGAGACAGAAGCTACGGGAATGTGCATCAGCTTTTGTGTTCTTGGTACCGGGCCGGAATGTTATCACAAAATCAAATCTGGAGAAGAACAATGCCCACCTAGCTTGCCTAGGATTGAGTCTCTTAGCAGATTCCAGATAAGTGAGGTTCTTATGGTCTGTGATGACTGTGACCTTATGTTTGGCGCCTTCAAGAAAGTGGCGCCATTCCTCGAAGGCCCATTTAATTGCCAACAGCTCACGATTACCAATGTCATAATTTCTCTATGTGGGAGAAAACTTGCCGGAAAAGAAGGCACAAGGACGAAGCTGAGTGAGAGACAGAGGACCTTGTGATAGCACCGCTCCCACTCCAACCTCGGATGCATCGACTTCCACAATAAACGGACGCATATGGTCAGGCTGAACCAGAATTCGGTCTGAGGAGAATTATTCTTTTAATTTTGAGAAGGCATGGATCGCCTCTGGCTTCCAATTAACCACATCAGCCCCCTTTTTAGTCAAATCGGTGAGGGGTTTGGCAATTTTGGAAACATCTCTAATAAATTTGCGGTAATAAATAGCAAACCCAAGGAAACGCTGCAAGGCTTTCAGAGGCTTAAGTTGTACCCACTCCTTAATCGGTTGAAGCTTAGAGGGATCCATGTGGAAGCCTTCTGCAGACAATATATAACCCAGGAAATTAACCTCTGCCTCAAAAAAACACAATTCTCATATTTAGCAAATAGGGAGTTCTCCCTGAGTCTCTGGAGTACAGTGCGTACATGTTGGACAAGTGATGTAGCATCAGGAGAATAAATCAGGATGTCATCCAGATAGACCACCACATATTGACCACAAATATCTCTGAAAATGTAATTAACAAAGTTCTGAAACTCAGCCAACGCATTACTTAATCCAAAAGGCATTACCAGGTACTCATAGTGTCCCTCTGGAGTATTAAATGCTGTTTTCCACTCATCTCCTTCTCTGATGCGGATTAGGTTATATGCTGCCCTGAGATCCAGCTTGGTGAACCACTGGGCTCCTATAAGCTGGTTAAACAGATCGGGGATGAGTGGCAGAGGGTACTGATTCTATACAGTAATAGCATTAAGTTCACGGTAGTCAATACAAGGTCTGAGGCCACCATCTTTTTTATCAACGAAAAAGAATCCAGCGCTGACTGGTGACCTGGATGGTCTGATAAACCCTCTGCAGACTGTCTGCTATATAATCTTTCATAGCCTGACGCTCCGGACCAGAAATATTATACATTTTACCCTTGGGGAGTCGGGAATTGGGGACCAAATCTATGGGGCAGTCATAATCTCTGTGCAGAGGTAATTTTTCAGATTCAGATACAGAAAAGACATCAGCAAAATCCCATAATGCATGATGTATGAAGATAAGTTCAGCTCTGGTCAGGTTAACAGATAACGACATACACGTCTCCTGACACTCAGGGCTCCAGCGCACAATCTCACCCTGGTGCCAGTCTATGACCGGGTTATGTTTGCGCAGCCATGGCATGCCCAATACCACTACTGACATCAGATTCTCAAGAACAAAAAATGACACTGATTCTACATGCAGAGCACCAACAAGCATGGAGATCTCTGGAGTTACAAAAGTAACCACACCCTGCGTGAGAGGTGTACTATCGATAGCAGATATTCTAATAGGTGCATTTAACCTTAGCATAGTCAAACACAGCTGTTTTGCTACAATAGTGTCTATGAAATTAGCAGCAGAGCCACAATCAACAAAAGCCTGCAGCCGTACAGATTTTCCCGGGTGAGACAATGAGACAGATATCATTAACCTTATAGGGTCTGCAGAGAGTACCTGGGCACCTGAGCGGGTATCCTGGGGCCCATTCAGGTGGTGCTGCTGCCTTGGAAACGATTGCCTCCCTGATCCAGGCCCTCCATGTTTGGCTCCACAACGTAATCTGCATCCTTGCAGTCGACAGGACTCTGGACACGATGAGGTAGGTGCAGTAGGGGCTTGAATCTGAGCAGACGTGAGATCCTGCACTTGCTGTGTAAGTCCATGTACAAGGCCAGAAAGGGTGTGCACCTGATTTAGCACAGCATAAAGAGAATCCATTTTTTTTTTTCTCTCCTTGTTAGATGGGCCAGAGATAATGTAATGCATGCCTGGATCCACAGACTCAGATAGGCTGTAATGGGGAGGCTAGAGGGAAACCATTCACCAAGCAGGACCCCCAGAACCCTGAAACACATTAACAACTATACAGGGATTTGGAATTACACAGGGCCCTGGTGATCACTACCTGTGGAAGGCTGCAGTCCGATGAGAGTAGTAGTCAGGCATGGTCAAACCAGGAATTGCGGAACAGGGACAGAATCGTCAGGCAATGACGTAGTCAGCAAACGTAGCAGAGGTCAAATCTGGATCGGGCAGCGAGGTACAAAAACAGTAGGCAGGAGGGTAGTCAGAAAACACACAGAAGTCAGCACACAGGAATAACCAAACAGAATAAGACGTAAAAGGAGGCAGGAAAATCAGAACTATCTCTGACAGTGGTCATGTGACAGGAGGGGGAATAAGAAGGGTGTGGTGTTTTCCCATTGGCTGTAGCTGAACGCTGGCAACTTCAGCTTGAAGACACATGCCACCCACAGTCAGCCAGCGGTACCACAGATCCCAAGATAACCCAGCCCAGTGGATGATTGGAGCTTGCGTGCGCCCACCGGTACCGCTGGCATTGACTCCTCTCCGATCACCAGCATGATCCACGGCAAGAACACGGCATCGTTTGGCGATCGGAGCAGAAGTCGCTGGAGCAGACTCCGGCGGTGACGTAACACCGATTTACCACAACCAGAGTCCCGCTACTTCAATCCAGACAGCTTTGAGATCTTACAAGAAGATGCCACCTATTATCAGGTCCTGGGCAAACTTCTTATTTTTGGAGACCTCAATGCAAAAACAGGGAGAGAAAAAGACTTTTTGACCACAGATGGAAACATCTACATATTTGGGCAAAAGAATCGCAGTCACGACTCAGAACACTCAGAGAGAAACAGTTATGACAGTACAGTCAACAAAAGTTACAAAAAGCTCCTGAAGTTATGCAGAAGTTTAGGAACTCATATTCTTAATGGACGTACCAAGGGAGACTCTCTGGGAAGATATAGACTAAACTCCCATATAGGAAGGAGTGTAGTAGACTACGCCATTACAGATATGGACCTGGCAAACATTAGTGCCTTCATAGTCACCCCACAAATGCACCTGTCAGACCACAACCAACTTTTCCTGTACATGAAACCTACAGAGAAAATATCCACACAAAAGCCACAGCAGAGCAGCCTCTACAACCAACCTCCACCCTATAAATGGTCCAAGACATCAGAAATAAAATATAAAGAGGTTCCTAACAGACCCGAAATACAGGAGATGTTCCATAACCTCTACAGCTACAAATACAAATCAAACCCAGAAGGAGTAAACCAAGCTGCAAAAGACCTCAACAAAATATTCTACACCATGGCCAAATTGTCCGACCTCAAACAAGTCAATTACAAGAAGCCAAAAGAAAAGCAGATCAATGGTTGGTTTGACAAAGAATGTAAAGCCATTCGAAAGACCCTGAGAACAGCTTCAAATAAAAAACACAGAGACCCAACAACCTAGACCTGAGGGAAGCCTATGACACCTTACAAAGGCAGTAGAAAATAATCCTCAGGAGAAAGAACCAGAGCTACATCTCTACCAAACTTAGCCAACTCAAAGACGCCCTCCAAGATAACTCCTTCTGGGAAATATTGAACCAGATGGACACAAAGAGCAAAAAGAAAAATGACATGCATATCCAAAATGGCAACATCTAGCTCCAGTACTTCAGAGACCTCTACAAAAACATCCCAGAAGAAGGGCTAAGCCAAGAGCAGGAAACATAACATCAAAACTAAAGGCAATGGAGGAGAAAATCAAAAATTTCCAAAACCCTCTGGAAAAAAAAAAATATTTTACAGGAAGTTGCAGAGAAAATCACTTCCATAAGGAGTAAAAAATCTAGTGGCCTGGATGGAATCCCCCCAGGGATGCTAAATTACAGCCCACCAGAGAGTCAAGCTGCAATGGTTAAACTGTTCAATATTGTGCTGAGTGCTGATTACTTCCCTTGTACCTGGAACCAAGGACTCATCACACCCATCCACAAGAGTGGGGACAGGTATTACCCTGCCAACTACAGAGGCATATGTGTCAGCAGTAACTTGGGAAAACTATTCTACGCATCCTGAACAAGAGGATCCTCAGTTTCCTTACAGAGCACAATGTCCTCAGAAGAAGCCAAGCAGGGTTCTTGCCAAACCACCGCACCACGGACCACATCTACACTCTGCACAGTCTCATTCAGAGCCACGTCCACAATAAAAAGCAGGGAAAGATATACGCCTGTTTTGTAGACTTTAAAAAGGCCTTTGACTCAGTGTGGCACCCGGGCTTGTTCTTGAAATTGCTGGAGAGTGGAATAGGAGGACAGACCTACGATGTCATCAAAAGCTCCTACACCGAGAACCTCTGCAGTGTGTGTGAACGGTAGAAGAACAGCTTATTTCCAGCAGAGACGAATAGTCAGACAGGGCTGCAGCCTAAGTCCAACGCTCATCAATATTTACATCAATGAGCTGGCTACTGCTCTGGAATATTCAACTGCTCCAGGTCTCACACTCCATGATGCCCATGTGAAATTCTTCCTCTATGCCGATGACCTTCTGCTGGTGTCACGAACCGAGAAAGGTCTCCAAGACAACCTACAAATCTTGGAGAAATTCAGCTCCACATGGGCACTTCTAAAGAAAACCAACATCATGGTGTTCCAGAAGATAAAAAGAAGATTTGACCAGCATCCTTCATTTGTCCTAAACGGCTGCACTCTTACAGGAACAGACAAATACACCTACTTGGGCCTGGAAATTCACCAGTCAGGGAACTTCAAACAAGCCATAGAGACCCTGAAAAACAAGGCTTGCAAAACCTTTTATGCCATCCGAAAGAAATTGTATCATCTGAAGCCACCAGTGAGGGTCTGGCTAAAAATCTTTGATTACATTATCGCCCCAATCCTCCTGTACGGCAGCGAAGTCTGGGGCCCTCATACTTACCCAGATTGGTCAAGGTGGGATTACAGCCCAACAGAAATATTTCACCCGGAATTCTGTAAGCACCTTCTCCAGGTCCATCGAAGCACTTCCAACAGTGCCTGTCGAGCCGAGCTGGGCAGATTCCCTCTACACCTAGCACCTCTGAAGAGGTCATCATCATTTCAGGCTCATCTACACAGTAGCAATCCAAGCTCCTATCACCACAAAACTCTGATAAATATACGTGGTCCAGATGAACCAGCACCCCTTGCACAGCTCTCCCAAACCCAACTGGACAAAATGACCAATCACACCAGCCTGACAAAAATAAGAATCCGGAAGATGGTGGACAAGGGCCAGGAGAGGTATGTCAATGACTGGAGGACCGACATCAACACCTCACAGAAACTGACTACATAGCAGAGTCTACAGAGAATCCGGCTGACACAAGCAGAGCTACAAGCTCAGGGAGGACAGACTGTGCGAACACTGTGACCTAGAGGCCCTGGAGGATGAAACCCACTTCCTGCTACACTACACTAAGTAATCAGCAGTGAGGGACACTCACTTAAGGAGACTCTCCCATCTCTTCCTGGATTTCAGCTCCATGAAGAAGGAAGAGAAAACATATATCCTGCTGGGGAAAGAAGAGAGCACAGTGGAGATAGCAGCGCAGTATGTGAGCGAATGTCAGAATTGTGCTTTACACGCTGCGACATTGCTAGTGATCTCGTCAGTGATGTAAGACGCCAGATTGCACATGCGACCGGCACTATAAAAATGACCTACGTGCGATCTCTGCAGATTGCATCTGCGATCTAGCATGTCACATCGCTAACGAGATCGCTAGCGATGTCGCAGCGTGTAAAGCACCCTATAGTTTTCTAGAAAGAGAACTATGATAAGCCATGGACTTCCATAGCCCCCATCCCAGATGTGGCCCCACAGTCCCCACCATGGATGTGCACCATCCACCCTTACTACAGTCCCCACCCTGGATATGCCCCATCATAGGCCATGGACTTCCATAGCTCCCACCTTAGATGTGCCCCCACAGTCCTCACCCTGGATGTGCCCCATCCATATCTCCTACAGTCTCCACCCTGGATGTGCCCCATCCATCCTTCCTACAGTCCCCACCCACCATCCCCACAGTCTCAGTCCCTAGTGTACACTAGCTATTGCAAAACTAATTTGTATTTGGTCCTAACAATAATGCTGATTTAATTTGATTTGATAGATAGATAGATGGATAGAGGGATAGATAGATAGATGGATAGCTAGTGGGATAGATAAATAAGTAGATGGATAGATAGATATATAGATGGATAGATAGATGGATAGATAGAGGGATAGATAAATAGATAGATAGATGGATAGATAGATAGATAGATAGAGAAATAGATAGAGGTATAGATAGAGGAATAGATAGATAGATAGACAGATAGGCAGATAGATAGATAGATAATGGGTAGATAGAGAGCTGGATAGATAGATAATGGATAGATAGATCAAGGATAGATAGAGGGATAGATAGATAATGGATAGATAGAGTGATAGAGAGATGGATAGATAGAATTATAGAGAGATAGATAGATAATGGATAGATAGAGGGATAGAGAGATAGATAATGGATAGATAGAGGGATAGAGAGATACATAGATAATGGATAGATAGAGGGATAGAGAGATAGATAGATAGATAGATAGATAGATAATGGATAGAGAGAGCTGAGGAGATTCCCTCTACACCTAGTGGTTCTGAAGAGAGCACTATCATTTTGGGCTCACCTACAGAGTAGCAATCCAAGCACCCATCACCACAAAGCTCTGATATATATACGTGGGCCAGATGAACCAGGATCCCTGACACAGCTCTCCCAAACCCAACTGGACAAAATAACCAATCATAGCAGCCTGGGGCACTCACTGCGAGTGGAAGAAAAGCGATTCCGACACCTAAATAGGAAAGGGTTCTTTACAGTTAGAGCGGTCAGACTGTGGAATGCCCTACCACAAGAGGTAGTAATGGCAGATACTATAACAGCTTTTAAAAAAGGGCTGGATGATTTCCTCAGTACACAAAACATTGTTGGTTATAAATGACTTAGTGACTAAATGTAGAACTGGTGGAGGAAGGTTGAACTAGATGGACCTAGGTCTTTTTTCAACCTAAGTAACTATGTAACTATAAGAACCAGAATCAGGAAGATGGTAGACGAGGGCCAGGAGAGGTATGTCAATGACTGGGGACCGACATCAATACCTCACAGTAACTGACCACATAACAGAGACTACAGACTGGCTCCATATCTGGAAAAACTCCCAGACCCCAGAGACCGCAGAACCCTGAGCCGATATAGACTCAGTGCCCACAGTCTCACCATTGAATCCGGCCGACACAAGCAGAGCTACAAGCCCAGGGAGGACAGACTGTGCCAACACTGCGACCTGGAGGCCCTGGAGGATGAAACCCACTTCCTGCTACACTGCACCAAGTACTCAGCAGTGAGGGATACTCTCTTCAGGAGACTATCCGATCTTTTCCCGGTTTTCAGCTCCATGAAGGAGGAAGAGAAAACATATATCCTGCTGGGGAAAGAAGAGAGCGCAGTGGAGATAGCAGCGCGGTATTATGAACGAATGTCATAGACTTCGAGAAAGAGAACTATGATAAGCCATGGACTTCCATAGCGCCCAACGTCCCCACCCTAGATGTGCCCCATCCATTCTTCCTATAGTCCCCACCCTGGACGTGCCCCATCCATCCTACCTACAGTCCCCACCCTGGATGTGCCCCATCCATCCTTACTATGGTCCCTACCCACCATCCCCACAGTCCCAGTCCCTATTGTACACTTGCTTTGGCAAAATTAAGTTGTATTTGGTCCTGTCAATAAAGCTTATTTGATATGATTTGATTTGATAGATAGAAAGATAGATAGATAGTCCCCACCCTGTATGTGCCCCATCCATCCTTCGTACAGTCCCCACCCTCCATCCCCACAATTCAATTCCCTATTGTACAGTCATATGTAAAAGTTTTGGCACCCCTATTAATGTTAACCTTTTTTCTTTATAACAATTTGGGTTTTTGCAGCACCTATTTCATTTTCATATATCTAATAAATGATGGACTCAGTAATATTTCTGAATTGAAATGAGGTTTATTGTACTAACAGAAAATGTTCAATCTGCATTTAAACTAAATTTGACAGGTGCATAAGTATGGGTACCCTTATTAATTTCTTGTTTTGAACACTCCTAACTGTTTTTTACTGACTTACTGAAGCACTAAATTGGTTTTGTAACCTCATTGAGCTCTGTACTTAATAGGCAGGTGTATCCAATCATGAGAAAGTATATCTAAGGTGGCCACTTGCAAGTAGTTCTCCTCTTTGAATCTCCTATGAAGATTGGCATCATGGGCTCCTCAAAACAACTCTCAAATGATCTGAAAACAAAAAATATTCAACATAGTTGTTCAGGGGAAGGATACAAAAAGTTGTCTCAGAAATTTAAACTGTCAGTTTCCACTGTGAGGAACATAGTAAGGAAATGGAAGAACACAGGTACAGTTCTTGTTAAGCCCAGAAGTGGCAGGCCAAGAAAAATATCAGAAAGGCAGAAAAGAAGAATGGTGAGAACAGTGAAGAACAATCCACAGTCCACCTCCAAAGACCTGCAGCATCATCTTGCTGCAGATGGTGTCACTGTGCATCCGTCAACAACACAGAGCACTTTGCACAAGGAGAAGCTGTATGGGAGAGTGATGCGAAAGAAGCCGTTTCTGCAAACACACCACAAACAGAGTCGCCTGAGGTATGCAAAAGCACATTTGGACAAGCCAGTGACATTTTGGACGAATGTCCCATGTGGACTGATGAAACAAAGATTGAGTTGTTTGGTCATACAAAAAGGCATTATACATGGAGGCAAAAAAACACGGCATTCCAAGAAAAGCACCTGCTACCCACAGTAAAATTTGGTGGAGGTTTCATCATGCTTTGGGGCTGTGTGGCCAATGCCGGCACCGGGAATCTTGTTAAAGTTGAGGGTCGCATGGATTCAACTCAGTATCAGCAGATTCTTGACAATAATGCGTAAGAATCAGTGACAAAGTTGAAGTTACGCAGGGGATGGAAATTTCAGCAAGACAATGATCCAAAACACCGCTCCAAATCTACTCAGGCATTCATGCAGAGGAACAATTACAATGTTCTGGAATGGCCATCCAAGTCCCCAGACCTGAATATCATTGCACATCTGTGGCATGATTTGAAGCGAGCTGTCCATGCTCGGCGACCATCAAACTTAACTGAACTGGAATTGTTTTGTAAACAGGAATGGTCAAAAATACCTTAATTCAAGATCCAGGAACTCATTAAAGCTACAGAATGCGACTAGAGCCTGTGATTTTTGCAAAAGGAGGATCTACAAAATATTAATGTTACTTTTAGGTCGAGGTGCCCATACTTATGCACCTGTCAAATTTAGTTTAAATGCAGATTGAACATGTTCTGTTAGTACAATAAACCTCATTTCAATTCAGAAATATTACTGAGACCATCATTTATTAGACATATGAAACTGAAATAGCTGTTACAAAAATCCAAATTGTTATAAAGAAAAAAGGTTAACATTTATAGGGGTGCCCAAACTTTTTCATATGACTGTACACTTGCTTTGGCAAAACTAATTTGTATTTGGTCCTGCCAATAAAGCTTATTTGATTTGAATTGATTTGATAAAGGGATAAAGAGATAGATTGATAGATAGATGATAGATAGATAGATAGATAGATAGATAGATAGATAGATAGATAGATAGATGGATATATGGATAGATAGATAGATAGATAGATAGATAGATAGATAGATGGATAGAGGGATAGCTAGAGAGATGGATAGGTAGATAGATAATGGATAAAAAGAGGGATAGAGAGATAGAAAGAGAGATAGATAGAGGGATAGATGGTTAGATAGATAGATTGATAGGAAGGTAATGGATAAATAGAGGGATAGATAGATAGAGGGATAGACTGATGGATAGATAGATAGATAGATAGATAGATAGATAGATAGATAGATAGATAGATAGAAAATGGCTATAAAGAGGGATTGACAGATAGATGGATAGATAGAGGGATAGATGGTTAGATCGATAGATTGACAGATAGATAATGGATAGTTAGTTGAATAGATAGACAGAGGGATAGATAGTTAGATAGATGGATGGATAGATAATGGATAAAGGATTAGATAAATGGATAGATAGATAATGGATAGATAGAGGGATAGATAGAGAGATAGATAGATAGACCAGACTCCAGAGACCGCAGAACCCTGAGCCGATATAGACTCAGTGCCCATAGTAAAAAACAGTAAAAAACAGAGATATCCTGCAAGGGACCGGTAATTGGGCTCTAAATAACACACTATCACTGTTACTTATTTAGCCTACATATATAAAGAAATCACATAGGAGACTGTAATGCACTGATGTTATAAACAATTTAGATATATGCTGCGGGTAAATACCTCTACAGACACCTTATATACCAATGCTGATTATACTCTGTGATTTTATTAATATACTTTCAGTGGCTAGATATTTAACATGTCAAACACCATCAGTAACCTACTAATATATTCAAGGTTATCACCAGGAAAAAATATCTCACCAAGGCTCCAAAACCCAGCTTGGATACGTGCTGCAGGTAAACACCTATACAGACACCTTATATACCATTGCTGAGTTTATACTACAATTGTGCCATTACACTCCCAGTCACTGGATGTTTGACATGTTAATGCTATCAGCAACCTAATGTAAACAGACAATGAATGCCTGATGCGATTATCTCATTACACCTCCAGTGACTAATTATTTAACATATTAAATAGCTACCAGTAACCTGATTATACTGTGATTTTATTAATATACTTTCAGTGGCTAGATATTTAACATGTCAAACACCATCAGTAACCTATTAATATATTCAAGGAAATCACCAGGAAAAAATATCTCACTAAGGCTCCAAAACGCAGCTTGGATATGTGCTGCAGGTAAACACCTATACAGACACCTTATATACCATTGCTGAGTTTATACTACAATTGTGCCATTACACTCCCAGTGACTGGATGTTTGACATGTTAATGCTATCAGCAACCTAATGTAAACAGACAATGAATGCCTGATGCGATTATCTCATTACACCTCCAGTGACTAATTATTTAACATATTAAATAGCTATCAGTAACCTGATTGTTAATGGACAGTAAATACCTGATAGTAAAAGGACTGATCCAAGAGCCAAATAGCGATCCCAGGGGTGGAGGGATCGCTATTTGGCTCTTGGATCAGTCCTTTTACTATCAGGTATTTACTGTCCATTAACAATCAGGTTACTGATAGCTATTTAATATGTTAAATAATTAGTCACTGGAGGTGTAATGAGATAATCGCATCAGGCATTCGTTGTCTGTTTACATTAGGTTGCTGATAGCATTAACATGTCAAACATCCAGTCACTGGGAGTGTAATGGCACAATTGTAGTATAAACTCCGCAATGGTATATAAGGTGTCTGTATAGGTGTTTACCTGCAGCACATATCCAAGCTGCGTTTTGGAGCCTTAGTGAGATATTTTTTCCTGGTGATTTCCTTGAATATATTAATAGGTTACTGATGGTGTTTGACATGTTAAATATCTAGCCACTGAAAGTATATTAATAAAATCACAGTATAATCAGGTTACTGGTAGCTATTTAATATGTTAAATAATTAGTCACTGGAGGTGTAATGAGATAATCGCATCAGGCATTCATTGTCTGTTTACATTAGGTTGCTGATAGCATTAGCATGTCAAACACCCAGTCACTGGGAGTGTAATGGCACAATTGTAGTATAAACTCAGCAATGGTATATAAGGTGTCTGTATAGGTGTTTACCTGCAGCACGTATCCAAGCTGGGTTTTGGAGCCTTAGTGAGATATTTTTTCCTGGTGATTTCCTTGAATATATTAATAGGTTACTGATGGTGTTTGACATGTTAAATATCTAGCCACTGAAAGTATATTAATAAAATCACAGTATAATCAGCATTGGTATATAACGTGTCTGTAGAGGTATTTACCCGCAGCATATATCTAAATTGTTTATAACATCAGTGCATTACAGTCTCCTATGTGATTTCTTTATATATGTAGGCTAAATAAGTAACAGTGATAGTGTGTTATTTAGAGCCCAATTACCGGTCCCTTGCAGGATATCTCTGTTTTTTACTGTTTTTACTGTTTTTTAACTTTAATAAAATAAAATATAATTTTTTAACATGAACCACTGGTGTGTTTCCTGACTGAGGGGACTAGTTTCTAAGTTGTTCTAATTATTGAGTAGTGGCATGAAGTATTTAAGGTGGTTGTGGATTAACTTGATTTTTGCTGTTTTTCTAACAGTGTTTTCCACCAAAATGGATTTCAAGGCTAAAGAAAAGTCTTGGCATGATAAGGCTGTTGATTTATTTAAACAGAGTAATCCTGGTGTTTCGTCTGAGACCTCTACAGATAAGAATGAATTAATGCGTCAATATAGAAATGCCTTGCATAAAAAGACGAGATTGTGGTGGAACCGAATGTCCCTCGAAAATTATCAGAAACAGAATATTGTACCAAGAGGGCTTCGGGTCCACCTTTTTCCTTCATTTGACCTTGACAATGAGGGGTTAGTTGATAAATGGAGCAAAGCAGCTAGTTCATGCTCATTGGCATTTATTGAAATCATAATTGAAAATAATTCGTTAGCCCTTACAAAAATAGATTTGGAGATTGATAGGCTATTGGACTTAATCAAAAAGGAGTTTGATCCAAAGAGATTTGAAAAATTTATGGAAGATAATGATAAAGATCTAGACAAATGGGAAAATGATGTTAGTATGGCCAAAGCAAAGAAATTCCATAGAGATGTAGGTGATTACGAAGCAGGTAAAATATTTAAATGGCAACAAAGAAATAAAATGAAGAAACATGTTGTATCGGACAATCCGGAGAGTCCATCTGGTAGAGGTTATACCTCCCAATCGGATCAATATACATCATCTAGCGATATTGAAGAGAATGGGGAAATTTCCTGCAGAACAAGAACTCAAAATAAGGATAAAAAGTTCCCTGAGATTTTTTCCAGAAATAAAAATCAAAAAAGAACAGATCAATTCAAGGTGATTAATTTATCTGAATATAATTTCACTAATATTGAGTTGAGTGTATTAGAGAAGGGACTTACTTTTTCCCCATCTCATCATGTAGATGTAATCACGTCGGTGAAAGATATACATCGCTTTGCAAGGAAGATGATTTTAAAACGTTTCCATCATAAGGGTGATTGCCATGATACTTTTCAAACCAAAGACAATTTTCAAACTAAAGAGGAACAGATGGCTTTAGAGATTTTGGAGGAGTTATCTGAGGAAAGTGCGGTGCAAGAAACAAGTAAGTTTCCCACACATTTGTTTTATAAATCCAAGACCTTCCCGTCATTTAGTTTGTGTCCCGCGGTGGACATATTCACCAAACTAGTGACTAAAGACCTGGAATTATTACGAAGCCACACAAAAGGGAGATCTAATCTCAATTGGCAGGAACGCAAGGTTCTTGAAAAACTTCAGTCCATGGATACAGTATTGTTCAAACCAGCGGACAAGGGAGGAAACTTGGTAGTATGGCCAGCTGAAATGTATGAGAGACAGGCATTTAAATTACTTAACGACTCCAAATGCTATAAGAAATTATGGACCAACCCCATTCCATCGTTTAAAGAGAATTTAATAGGTATATTGGAGAGGGCCTTTGAGGAAGGCATCATTCCTAAGAGGTGTTTGGATTTTGTTGTTAATTTGCATCCACGCACTCCGACACTTTATCTTATTCCCAAAATTCATAAGGACCCCCAAGACCCATCAGGTCGACCAATTATTTCGGGCAATGGGGGTCTTTGTGAACAAGTGGGAGTTATGATTGATTTTTATTTGAAGCCTCTAGTGACCGCTTTGCCATCCTATTTGAGGGACACCACATCCGCTTTACAAAGACTAAATCAGGTTAGTCTTGATGAGGACATGGTTAGGGTAACAGTGGATGTGGAGTCCCTCTATACGTCAATTAGACATGAAGATGGTTTAAGAGCTACGGCCTTGTTCTTGAACATGAGCACTCTGGATAAGTCTATGATTAAATTACTCCTGACTTTATTGGAGTTTGTATTAACACACAATGTGTTCCTCTTCAAGGGTAGATACTTTCTGCAAGCTCAAGGAACTGCGATGGGGGCATCATGTGCCCCATCATATGCCAATTTATTTTTGGGTGCTTGGGAGCGAGACATTTTTTTAAGTGAGACAATTCCAGAGATAATGCAGGTTAAGGAGTGGATGAGGTTTATAGATGATATATGGTTTGTTTGGGAGGGATCAGTAGATCATCTGAATTCATTCATTGGGAGGCTCAATCAAAACGATCTAAATATCAAACTTACATATAAATGTGGCCATAAATTGGAGTTTTTGGATATCATGATTGATGTCTCCAGCGAAGGAGAGATAAAAACCAATATGTACCGTAAACCTACATCCACGAATACCTTCCTTCATGCGTCTTCATCTCACCCAGCATCCACTATAAGAGGCATACCAGTCGGTCAGTTCTTGAGGGCTAGGAGAATCTGCTCGGAAGAGGGTTCTTTTGTTAATCAGTCCAGAGATTTGGCAGCAAGGTTTGAGGAGAGGGGCTATAGCCGTCGCAACATTAAAGAAAGTTTTCATAGGGCGGCAAAAACAAATAGGACTGATCTATTTGGTGCTAAGTCAGCCCCAAAGGGCGAGAATCATATCAGGTTTATCACGACCTTTAATTCACAATGGAGATAAGTGAGATCCATTTTACATCGACATTGGAATGTTCTTATGATGGATCCTATATTAAAGAAAGTCTTGCCTGATCGCCCTCTCATGGTTGCACGTAGATCCAGAAATGTACGGGATTTTCTAGTCAAGAGCCATTACGAACCTCCATCTATAAAGAATAATCGCACCATTAGCTCAATTCAAGGTTTCTTTCCATGCGGCATGTGTAAAGCCTGCAGGAACATGGAAAGAGCAAAAATGTTTTGTAATCATGATGGATCCAGGAATTTTGAGATCCGGAAACTACTTAATTGCACGTCCAAGGGTGTGATTTATCATGCCCAATGTACTTGCAATAAAGTATATATAGGACTAACTACACGTGAATTGAAAGTACGGGTGCGTGAACACATCAGAGACATAGAGAATGCTAGAGAGGTTGAAGACATTTCATCATTAAAAACTTTGGCTAGACATTTCAGGATCTACCATGCGTGCAAGTCAAACGAAATTATATATAAGGGCATTGATCAAGTGTCGTTAGGTCCAAGGGGAGGAGATTTAGCTAAAATCTTAGCGCAAACAGAGAGTCGGTGGATATTCAGATTAGGCACCCTCTCACCTCAAGGTCTAAATGAAAATTTGGGCTTTGGTTCTTTTTTGTAGGCATTTCTGGTATATGTGATTTATGTATCTAGGTCTCTTTTATGGGAGGGTATATCTGTCTGGATATATGTTTTTAATGTACATTTTAATTGATTTTATGTTTACTCTTTAGTTTCACGTTGAATAATTCTTGGTGGGGCAGTTTCGGAGACATGCAAGATTCGCCAGCTTGGATTCAATCCTGGATATTGAAGATAGCTTTTTGGAATTTTTTGAGAAAAAGTTTTTTAAAAATTCTTCAGGATTCACATTAATGTTGTTAGTGTTTCCCATGTACATGAAAGGGGTTTTCCTTTGGGGGTTAATTATTGTGATAGCACTATTACATGCATGACTGGGGAAAATATCCCTAATTAATGCGTGTTAATATCACATTATTTTAGGATTGGATTTTTTACTATCATCACTAATGTATTAATATTTATTATTATTAATTGTTCACAACAATATATGTATGGATATGCAATTATTGTTCAAAATATGGTGTTTACATGGTGTATTTTGTTTTGAATAATGTATATATAATTCTTTTTTCTCATCTTTAAAATAGAGAGGTTGTACATGGGTATATATTTATAATAATTCATTCATAATAATATAACTCATTCATAATGTCCATAATATATATGACATTTTATGTTTGTGTAAATTATTCAAGTAATTGGAGATATTAATATCGGGAAATGTTTATGGTTGGTGGTATATAGTCTTGCAATGTCCCTAATATAATATATACCTGTTTAAAATATGTAATATTTGCTAGTAGTTTTCATCTTATATGACGACTTTTATAAGTAGTCTATTGCGATGATTGCAAAATGCATCAGGCATCTATAGCACACAATATATATAAAATAAGTAAATAAAAAATAACATAGGTTTAAACTAACTGGCAAATCTCTAATATGAGATACAATTCTGTCTATGTTCCTTGTGAGGGGTTGTGCGCATGCACGAGTCACGGACCTCCGAACTTCCGGTTGCGCGTACATGGGAAAGCAGCTTGCGGTTCAAGGTTGCGTTCCACACGCGCAGCCTGGGAGGTTCCTGTAGGAGTGGCTGATGACTCGTTCCTGCAGCCAAGATCCGCCCCTAGCAATGAGCAATATAAACAGACAGGTGAATTCATTCATCCTGCTACAACTTGAATATAAAAAGACAGTCACTCCCCCAGTTTAGACACGCCCCCGGAAGAAGCAAGGGCGAAATGGGGTCAGGGGTGGAGGGATCCCTATTTGGCTCTTGGATCAGTCCTTATACTATCAGGTATTTACTGTCCATTAACAATCAGGTTACTGATAGCTATTTAATATGTTAAATAATTAGTCACTGGAGGTGTAATGAGATAATCGCATCAGGCATTCATTGTCTGTTTACATTAGGTTGCTGATAGCATTAAAATGTCAAACATCCAGTCACTGGGAGTGTAATGGCACAATTGTAGTATAAACTCAGCAATGGTATATAAGGTGTCTGTATAGGTGTTTACCTGCAGCACATATCCAAGCTGCATTTTGGAGCCTTAATGAGATATTTTTTCCTGGTGATTTCCTTGAATATATTAATAGGTTACTGATGGTGTTTGACATGTTAAATATCTAGCCACTGAAAGTATATTAATAAAATCACAGTATAATCAGGTTACTGGTAGCTATTTAATATGTTAAATAATTAGTCACTGGAGGTGTAATGAGATAATCGCATCAGGCATTCATTGTCTGTTTACATTAGGTTGCTGATAGCATTAGCATGTCAAACACCCAGTCACTGGGAGTGTAATGGCACAATTGTAGTATAAACTCAGCAATGGTATATAAGGTGTCTGTATAGGTGTTTACCTGCAGCACATATCCAAGCTGGATTTTGGAGCCTTGGTGAGATATTTTTTCCTGGTGATTTCCTTGAATATATTAATAGGTTACTGATGGTGTTTGACATGTTAAATATCTAGCCACTGAAAGTATATTAATTAAATCACAGTATAATCAGCATTGGTATATAAGGTGTCTGTAGAGGTATTTACCCGCAGCATATATCTAAATTGTTTATAACATCAGTGCATTACAGTCTCCTATGTGATTTCTTTATATATGTAGGCTAAATAAGTAACAGTGATAGTGTGTTATTTAGAGCTCAATTACCGGTCCCTTGCAGGATATCTCTGTTTTTTACTGTTTTTTACTGCTTTTTAACTTTAATAAAATAAAATATAATTTTTTAACATGAACCACTGGTGTGTTTCCTGACTGAGGGGACTAGTTTCTAAGTTGTTCTAATTATTGAGTAGTGGCATGAAGTATTTAAGGTGGTTGTGGATTGACTCAGTGCCCATAGTCTAGCCATCGATTCCGGCCGACACAAGCAGAGCTACAAGCACAGGGAGGACAGACTGTGCCAACACTGTGACTTGGAGGCCCTGGAGGATGAAACTCACTTCCTGCTACACTGCACCAAGTACTCAGCAGTGAGGGACACTCTCTCCAGGAGACTCTCCGATCTTTTCCCGGATTTCAGCTCCATGAAGGAGGAAGAGAAATCATATATCCTGCTGGGGGAAGAAGAGAACGCAGTGGATATAGCAGTGCGGTATGTGCGTGAATGTCATAGACTTCGAGAAAGAGAACTATGATAAGCCATGGACTTCCATAGCCCCCAACGTCCCCACCCTAGATGTGCCCCATCCATTCCTCCTATAGTCCTCACACTGGACGTGCCCCATCCATCCTACCTACAGTCCCCACCCTGGATGTGCCCCATCCATCCTTACTATGGTCCCTACTCACCATCCCCACAGTCCCAGTCCCTATTGTACACATGCTTTGGCAAAACTAATTTGTATTTGGTCCAGCCAATAAAGCTTATTTGATTTGATAGATAGATAGATTGATAGATAATGGATAGATAGATGGATAGATAGAGGGATAGATAGATAATGGGTGGATAGATAGATAGATAGATAGATAGATAATGGATAGATGGATAGATAGATGGATTGATAGATAGAAAATGTATAGATAGAGGGATACAGAAATGGATAGATAGAGGGATAGAGAGATAAATGGATAGATAGATAGATAGTTATTTGGATAGATAGATAGATAGATAGATAGATGGACAGATACGTAATGGATAGATAGAGGGATAGACAGATAGAGGGATTCATAGATAGATAGATAGATAGAGGGATAGATAGATAGATATGGTCCCTACCTACCATCCCCACAGTCCCAGTCCCTAATGTACACTTGCTTTGGCAAAACTAATTTGTATTTGGTCCTGCCAATAAAGCTTATTTGATTTCATTTCATTTGATAGATAGATAGATTGATAGAGGGATAGAAAGATAGATGGATAGATAGAGGGATAGATAGTTAGATAGATAGATAATGGATAGATAGAGGGATAGATAGATAGAGGGATAGATTGATGGATAGATCGATAGATAGATAGATTAATAGAGGGATAGATAGTTAGATAGGTAGATGGATAAATAGGTAATGGCTAGATAGAGGGATAGAGAGATGCATAGATAATGGATAGCTAGAGAAATGGATAGATAGATAATGGATAGATAGAAAGTTAGATAGAGGGATAGATAGTTAGATAGACAGATAGAAAGAGGGATAGATTAATGGATAGATTGATAGATAGATAGATAGATTAATAGACTGATAGATAGTTAGATAGGTAGATGGATAAATAGGTAATGGCTAGATAGAGGGATAGAGAGATAGATAGATAATGGATAGCTTGAGAAATGGATAGATAGATAATGGATAGATAGAAGGTTAGATAGAGGGATAGATAGTTAGATAGACAGATAGAGGGATAGATTGATTGATAGATAGATTGATAGATAGATAATGGCTATATAGCGGGATTGGGAGATAGATAGATAGATAGAGGGATAGATGGTTAGATCGATAGATTGCTAGATAGATAATGGATAGTTAGTTGGATAGATAGATAGAGGAATAGATGGGTAGTTAGATAGATAGATGGATGGATAGATAATGGGTAGATAGAGGGATAGAGAGATAGATAGATAGATAATGGATAGATAGACGGATAGAGGGATAGATAGATCCGCCCACCATTCCTAGGAGTAAGCAGCATTGAAGATAAGCTCCTGAGTTTTCCATCATTTTATACCTTGTAATGAGCAAACAATAAGATAAAACCTCGAAAAATTCAACTCCGTGGAAGAGAAAAGCGAGCTGGATTGAGCTGGACTAAAGATCTTTATGAAAAATGAAGAAATAGAGGATTTAAAAGACATATGAAAAAACTGCTGAAGGACAGAACATATACAACAGGAGGACTCCAGACTGGCATCCAGAGATCATAGCATCCAAAGGTAGGACCATCCTGCATCCACACTGCAACCTACAGACAGTGCTGAAATTACATATCTGAGAAATAAGAATGATTATAAAAATGGAAAGTATAAATGTAGAACAAGTAAATGAACAGGCACCAGAGCTGGAGACACAGGACAGCAGGGGGTCAGAAATCCTGGAGTTCACATACTCTGAGGGGCAAAAGAGCATTCAAGCACAGAAAGCCATAAAACATGCCAGAATTAGAGAACTTCCAGAGACCCTCTTTGCTGATTTTACCTCTAAAGAGGAAGATAAAATAGAAACCAATTTATTATTCTTCACAGACCAACCCTTAGCCTGGTTCACCGCTCTGTGCAACAAATATAAGCAGACATTCAAGGGCGGCATTAATAAGGGTCGGCAGATCAGAATTAGAAACCAAGAAGAAGACGAAACCAACTCCCTGACCATAAAGGTATACAATAATGGCAAAATCATGGTACAAGCGATGCTCCAGGAGTGCCGAACGCCTATGGAGGAAAACTCGCACACCAGAAAACTTCATCCACTACAAGTTCATGTTAAGGACCTACAACTCTTCCCTTCACCTTCGCCAAACAGACCTACTTCACCACCCTTATCTCCTCACTAGCCAACAATCCAAAAAAGCTCTTCGACACCTTTCACTCCCTCCTCAGTCCCAAAGTACAGACCCTTATCACAGACCTTCATGCTGATGACCTGGTCATGTATTTCACAGAGAAAATAGAAAACATCCGCAGAGAGATCAGATCCCAGCCACCAAGCATTGTGAATCCCATCCCTCCCCTTGTCCCTCTCTCCGGTTGTCACCACTCACCTAACTAAAATCTTCAATCTCTCTCTCTCTTCTGGTATCTCCCCTTCCTCCCTCAAACACTCTATCATTACTCCATTATTAAAAAAACCTTCTCTTGATCCGTCCTGCACAAGCACTACAGACCAGTCTCCAATCTCCCCTTCATCTCCAAACTCTTGGAGCACCTTATCTACTCTCGTCTCACCTGTTACCTCTCCACTCACTCTCTTCTAGATCCTTTACAGTCTGGCTTCGGCCCTTTACACTCAACAGAAACTGCCCTTGTCAAAGTGACCAATGACCTTTTGACAGCAAAACGTAATGGTGACCACTCTCTGCTTATCCTTCTTGACCTCTCTGCAGCCTTCGACACTGTTGACCACCATCTCCTTCTCTCTATGCTCCATTCTATCGGCCTAAAGGACACTGTGCTTTCCTGGTTCTCTTCCTATCTTTCTGGCCATTCATTCAGTGTATCATCTGCTGGCTCCACATCTTCTCCTCTTCCTCTCACCGTTGGGGTCCCTCAAAGTTCAGTCCTCGGCCCTCTTCTTTTCTCCCTCTACACTGCCCCAATTGGAATGGCCATCAGCGGATTTGGCTTTCAATACCATCTTTATGCTGATGACACACAGCTATACACCTCATTCCCTGAGCTCACCCCCGCTGTACTACAGAACACAAGTGACTGCCTGACTGGAGTTTGCAATGTCATGTCTGCTCTATCTGAAACTTAACCTTTCAAAAGCTGAACTTCTTCTTTTTCCTCCCTCTTCAAACCTTCCTAAACCTGACATCTCCCTTTCTGTGTGTGGCACAACAATAACTCCTAGACAGCAAGTCCGCTGTCTGGGTTTTATACTTGACACTCCTTCACCTCCCACATACAATCTCTTGCCCGCACCTGCCGCTTGCACCTCAAGAACATGTCTAGAATCCGCCCCTTTCTCACAATGGAAACGACAAAAACCCTCACCGTGGCCCTGATCCACTCTCGCCTTGACTACTGTAACTCTCTATTAATTGGTCTCCTCCTAACTAGACTCTCCCCTCTACAGTCCATCCTTAATGAAGCAGCCAGGGTCACCTATTTGGCTAACCGCTACTCGGATGCCTCTGCTCCGTGCCAGTCATTGCACTGGCTGCCCATATATCATAGGATCCAATTCAAATTGCTTGTTCCCACCCAAAAAGCTCTCCACAGTGCGGCACCCCCCTATATCTCCACCCTCCTCTCTGTCTATCACCCCACCCATTCTCTACGCTCTGCAAATGACTTTCGACTAACATCCACACTAATTCGAACCTCCCACTCCCGGATCCAAGACTTCTTCCGAGCTGCATCAACCCTCTGGAACACTCTATCCCAAGAAGTTAGGACAAATCACAACTTACTCAGCTTCAGGCGCACCCTAAAGACACATCTTTTTAGGGCGGCCTATCACACTCCCTAATCATATTCGTTTCACAACTTCTCACAACATAACTCCACATCAAACTCCATGGCACCAAAATGCATCTCAAGGCTCTGGCCAACTGGTCCAGGAAATCATCCCCCATTTCTGTGAGATGGCTGGATTGTCATTGTAAATAAGCACTTGTACCTTGCCCCCGCCCCCCCATATCTCATTGTAGTTTGTAAGCTCTCACGAGCAGGGTTGTTTTTCTTTTCTTTTTTTTTCCCTCTAAATATTGTATTTTCTGTAACTGTTACTTGTTTGTATATTACCCTCCTGATTTGTAAAGCGCTGCAGAATATGTTGGGGCTATAGAAATAAAGAATATTAATATTATTATTATTATTATTATTATTATTATTATTATTACAAGGGACTGAGGAAAACTTACTGGAATTTGAAGACAGTTTTTCTCAAATTAAACCCCAGGCCCAAAATCACAAAGAACAACAAACCCCAGCAGCCACCCCTTATGTCCAGGCCCAAAATCACAAAGAACAACAATCCCCAGCAGCCACCCCTTATGTCCGCACCTTTACAGAGACCTCCAGAGACAGAACTGCAGACCCCAACACCTCACACCCCTCACTGAGACCCTCAGAGACTGTTTATCTCAATTAGAAAGAGACTTTGTACAATTTAAACAACTTCAAAGAAACCTTGGTGACAGAAATGCAAATGTCCAAGTAATGACTGAGATAAACAAACTGAAATGTGAATACAGGTCAGCTCTGCAGGAAATAAGAAGCGAAATGTGTGAACTACATCAAGAAAATGCCCAACTGAGACAGAAGATAACAGAGCTGAAGACTCCTGGACACCTGAAGCAGGAGGACACCATGGAAACAGGGAGAAATGCAACCAATTTGGCCTCCACTGGCCAAGAGGAAACTATGTTAACTAGCAGCAGCAGTACAGACAACATGGAGATACCAAATAACTCCAACAGTATGAATGACCCTAAAAATTATATAAGTGAACAACAAACCAGAGAGATAGAAAAGAGAAGAGAACCATCCACCAGCAAAATCTCCAGCACAGACCCCCAGCTTCACCCACATACCCAAAGCGTGACCTCACAAAGTTTTGATACCATCCTAATAATGGACTTAAATGGGAAGTACCTGAACACATGGCGGCTATTCCCAGGAAAAAGGGTCAATAAAATCCACTGTGCAACTATTGAGCAGGTGACAGCAGTCATCAATAACCCACGGTTTACAAGCCCAAATCATATTATTATACACACAGGAACAAATAATGTGCCAGACCAACACCAGCAGATCGCAGGACAATTGATCCAACTAGTAAAGACAGCAAAACTAAAATTTCCGGACAGCAAAATCATTCTGTCATCTCTTCTCTCAAGAAAGGATATATGCAGGCAAACTATCCAGAGCATTAACACGGACCTGACCACAAGAATCAAGGCTGTGCCAGACGTGATCCTGGCACAACACCACGCCATAAATCACCATCACCTCTATGACGACAAGCATCTCAACAAACAAGGGGTCAGCCTTCTGACCAAAGAGCTGAAGGACATCATACTCAACAGAGACCCCAGGCCTGGACTCAACAACAACCAAAATCCCATGGAAAGTCCCCAGCAATGAAAATGCAGGAAACTTATTATTATTAACCCCAACTTCATCACATGAAGATAGAAACAAAGCTCTACATCCAAAATCGGGCCATCAGAGGAGGAGACCACCATGGAGGGGAGCATCAGCCCCTCACAGAGACATGCAGAGCAGAGACATGGAATAGATTAGAACCCTGCTTAGCACATTGTGCAGGAAACTAATGTGATTGGATCAAACTAAACACATCTATAACTAGTCATAAATCCAGTGTGTCTTACACAGCCACACTCATTACAAAGTATATACACATGAGGAATACAGAAAAAAAATGACTTCACTTACAATCAGCAGCTGGAACATCCAAGGCCTTAGCACCTCGGCCTTTGGATGTAAAACAAATGACCCTGACTTTATTCAAAGACTGAAAAATATAGACATTCAAATCCTCCTGGAAACCTGGACCAGAGCTGAGAATGAATCTCTGGTGCTAATTGGATACAGGGAAATCTCTGTCCCTGTCCTGAAAAATAAAAGCATCAAACAGGGCCGCTGCTCAGGAGGAATATTGATCTGGTACAAAGAAGAGCTCCACCAGTACATCAAACCAGTGAAGAGAGGAGACAGCCACATATGGATCAGAATCAGCAGCTCCATCCTCACCTCTCAGTCCGAAGTCTACCTCTGTGCCAGCTATTAACAACCAGCAGAGTCCCCCTACTTCAATCCAGACAGCTTTGAGAACTTACAAGAAGATGCCACCCATTATCAGGTCCTGGGCAAAGTTCTCATCTTTGGAGACCTCAATGCAAGAACAGGGAGAGAAAAATACTTTTTGACCACAGATGGAAACATCTACATATTTGGGTCAGAGAATCACAGTCACGACTCAGAACACTCAGAGAGAAACAGCTATGACAGTACAGTCAACAAAAGTTACAAAAAGCTCCTGAACTTATGTAGACGTTTAGGAACTCATATTCTTAATGAACGTACCAAGGGAGACTCTCTGGGAAGATATACACTAAACTCCCATAGAGGAAGGAGTGAAGTAGACTACGCCTTTACAGATATCGACCTGGCAAACATTAGCACCTTCATGGTCACCCCACAAATGCACCTGTCAGACCACAGCCAACTCCTCCTGTAAATGAAATCTACAGAGAAATCATCCACACAAAAGTCACAGCAGAGCAGCCTCTACAACCGACCTCCATCCTATAAATGGTCCAAGACATCAGAAATAAAATAAAAAGAAGCTCCTAACTGACCCAAAACACAGGAGTGGCTCCATAACCTCTACAGCTACAAATACAAGTCAAACCCAGAAAGAGTGAACCAAGCTGAAAAGACCTCAACAAAATATTCTACACCATGGCCAAATTGTCCGACCTCAAACAAGTCAACTACAAGAAGCTAAAAGAAAAGCAGATCAATGGTTGGTTTGACAAAGAATGTAAAGCCATTCGAAAGACCCTGAGAACAGCATCAAACAATAAACACAGAGACCCCAACAACCCAGACCTGAGGGAAGCCTATGACACTTTACAAAGGCAGTAGAAAACAATTCTCAGGAGGAAGAAGCAGAGCTACATCTCTACCAAACTGCCAACTCCAAGACGCCCTCCAAGATAACTCCTTCTGGGAAATATGGAACCACATGGACACAAAGAGCAAGAAGAAAAATTACATGCATATCCAAAATGGCAACATCTGGCTCCAGTACTTCAGAGACCTCTACAAAGACATCCCAAAAGAAGGGCTAAGCTAAGAGCAGGAAAACATAACATCAAAACTAAAGGCAATGGAGGAGAAAATCAAAAATTTCCAAAACCCTCTGGACACACCAATTACTTTACAGGAAGTTGCAGTGAAAATCACTTCCATAAGGTGAAACAAATCTAGCGGCCTGGATGGAATCCCCCCAGAGATGCTGAAGCACAGCCCACCAGAGATTCAAGCTGCAATGGTTAAACTGTTCAATATTGTGCTGAGTGCTGGATACTTCCCTCGTACCTGGAACCAAGGACTTATCACACCCATCCACAAGAGTGGGGACAGGTATGACCCTGCCAACTACAGAGGCATATGTGTCAGCAGTAACTTGGTAAAACTATTCAACAGCATCCTGAACAAGAAGATCCTCAGTTTCCTTACAGAGCACAATGTCTTCAGCAAAAGTCAAGCAGGGTTCGTGCCAAAAAACTGCACGGTGGACCACATCTACACTCTGCACAGTCTCATTCAGAGCCACGTCTACAATAAAAAGTATGGGAAGATATACGCCTGTTTTGTAGACTTTAAAAAGGCTTTTGACTCAGTGTGGCAGCCGGGCTTGTTCTTGAAATTGCTGGACAGTGGAATAGGAGGAAAGACCTACGATGTCATTAAAAGCTCCTACACCGAGAACCTCTGCAGTGTGAGTGTGAACGGTAGAAGAACGGCTTATTTCCAGCAGAGCTGAGGAGTCAGACAGGGCTGCAGCCCAAGTCCAACGCTCTTCAATAGAGTTGAGCGCGGTTCGTGGTTCTCTAGTTCACAGTTCGAGTGATTTTGGGGGCTGTTCTAGATCGAACTAGAACTCGAGCTTTTTGCTAAAGCGGGATAGTTCTAGTTACGTTCGAGAATGGTTCTAGCAGCAAAAAGCCAAGCTAATTACTAGCTGGCTTTCCGTTGTAATAGTGTAAGTTACGAAGTCTGGGGCCCTCACACTTACCCAGATTGGTCAAGGTATTCCAGTTCAACAGAAATATTTCACCTGGAACTCTGTAAGCACCTTTTCCAGGTCCATCGAAGCACCTCCAATAGTGCCTGTCGAGCCGAACTGGGCAGATTCCCTCTACACCTAGCACCTCTGAAGAGGTCACCATTAGAGTTGAGCGCGGTTCGCGGTTCGTGGTTCTCCAGTTCTCGAGTGATTTTGGGGGCTGTTCTAGATCGAACGAGAACTCAAGCTTTTTCCTAAAGCTCGATAGTTCTAGATACGTTCGAGAACGGTTCTAGCAGCAAAAAGACAAGCTAATTACTAGCTGGCTTTCCGCTGTAATAGTGTAAGTCACTCTGTGACTCACACTATTATGAAATTTCAGCGTATAGTGTGCGGGAACAGCGCATTCAGATCACTGCTGCTGGGATAATGGCGATCGCCATTTTTTTTTTTTTCTTGTCTTCCTTCCCTAAGCGCGCGCGTGTAGTGGGGCGGGCCAGCATGTCAGCCAATCCCAGACACACACACAGTTAAGTGGACTTTTAGCCAGAGAAGCAACGGCATGTGTGATAGGATGTCCATGTCACATGTCCCTGCATTATAAAAACGGGTATCTGCCCGTCCGGACGCCATTATCTCTTCTGCATCTGGGTGTCAGTCACCGCTGGCGTAGCTGCTGTCTCCGATACTGCTGTGTACGCTCTACACACAGCGCTATACAGAATAGGGATAGAAGTTTCTATTAGCCCTTGTAAGGGCTAATAACATCAGGCTCGGAGCCATAGGTGACAGGTCAGTGGAAACAGATTTTAACAGCTACAGAAGATAGATCTGTGTAGCTAAGGTAAGGGACTTCCTCGCTGCATTTCCCCATTAGGAGGGATAGAAAGTGAGGCTTCCTTTCCTGTACACTGACCCACAACCCTGCCACTGTACCCTCCTGCCCTTTGCACACTCAAGCTCATTGTTACTAAGCCATTATACTAGCAAACATGGAGTAAACTTAGTGGCATTCTAAAAGTGGCTGTTGGACTTCCATTAGTGTTCCACTGGTGCAAAGCTATTTGCAGCACCACTGCATTGCACACTCAAACTCATTGTTACTAAGCCATTATACTAGAAAACACTGAGTAAACTTAGTGGCATCCTAAAAGTGGCTGTTGGACTTCCATTAGTGTCCCACTAGTGCAAATCTATTTGCAGCACCACTGCATTGCACACTCAAACTCATTGTTACTAAGCCATTATACTAGCAAACACTGAGTAAACTTAGTGGCATCCTAAAAGTGGCTGTAGGTCTTCCATTAGTGTCCCACTAGTGCAAATCTATTTGCAGCACCTCTGCATTGCACACTCAAGCTCATTGTTACCAAGCCTTTGTACTAGCAAACACTGAGTAAACTTAGTGGCATCCTAAAAGTGGCTGTTGGACTTCCATTAGTGTCCCACTGGTGCAAAGCTATTTTCAGCACCAAAGCATTGCACACTCAAACTCATTGTTACTAAACAATTATACTAGCAAACACTGAGTAAACTTAGTGGCATCCTAAAAGTGGCTGTTGGACTTCTCTCAGACATCGATAGCACCAACGTTGGATGAAGGCAACATCATGTCTATGCCTGCACTTTCCTCACAAACCTGCATTTTTCCAGGGACACCCTACTCACCACCATCTACACACAGCAGCCAGATCTCTGTCCCTCAGATGTGGACAAATAAAAGGCCATTTCATGCAACCCATGACAAAGCTAAGAGGTTGACTTTATCCCTCTGTAAGCTCTTGGCTACCGAAATGCTGCCTTTCCGCCTGGTGGACACACAGGATTTTAGAGACCTTATGTCTGTCGCTGTGCCCCAGTACTAGATGCCCAGTCACCACTACTTCTCTAAGAAAGGTGTGCCTCCGCTACACCAGCATGTCGCACACAACATCACCGCTTCCTTGAGAAACTCTGTGTGTGAACGGGTGCATTTCACCACCGATACTTGGACCAGTAAGCATGGACAGGGACGTTACATGTCGCTTACTGGGCACTGGGTAACTATGGTGATGGATGGTGAAGGGTCTGCTGCACAAGTCTTGCCGTCCCCACGACTTGTGTGTCAATCCTCTGTCCAAGATCCGCCACTGCTTGTGCCTCCTCCACCTCGTCTGGGTCCTCCACCTCCGCCCCAAGCCTGCCTGGTCAGGCCACCAGCGTTCTAACTGCGCAGAAGAAATCACGCACCCCTCATTACTATGCTGGCAGCAGAGCACAATGGCATCAGGCGGTCTTTAGTTTGAAATGTCTTGGAAATAAGAGTCACACAGCGGCTGAGTTGTGGGCAGCTCTGGAGACTGAGTTTAATAAATGGTTGTCTCCACTCAACCTGCAGCCTGGTAAGGCCGTGTGCGACAATGCTGCAAACCTGGGTGCGGCCCTTCGCCTGGGCAAGGTGACACAGGTACCTTGTATGGCTCACGTGTTGAACCTTGTTGTCCAGCAATTTGTAACACACTATCCCGGCCTAGATGGCCTTCTGAACAGGGCACGAAAACTGTCTGCTCACTTCCGCCGTTCAACCACCGCTGCTGAGCGACTTGCATCGCTCCAGAAGTCTTTCGGCCTGCCGGTTCATCGCCTCAAATGCGATGTGGCGACACGCTGGAATTCGACTCTCCACATGTTACAGCGACTGTGGCAGCACCGCCGAGCCCTGGTGCAATACGTCATGACGTATATCCTGGGCCAATGAGATGCAGAGGTGGGGCAGATCACCATGTTGAAGTGGTCTCAGATCAAGGACCTATGCACCCTTCTGCACAGTTTCGACATGGCAACGAATATGTTTAGCGCTGACAATGCCATTATCAGCATGACAATTCCAGTCATTTACATGCTGGAGCACACGCTAAACACTATTCGGAGTCAGGGGGTGGGACAACAGGAAGGGTGAAGGATAGGAGGAACTACAGGAGGATTCATATGCGCAAGAGACAACAACATCACCAAGGTCCAGACGTTCATCATCACCAACGCGGCAGGCATGGGACCATGGGTGACAGGGATCAACAAGGGGGCATAGTAGCAGGCGAAATGTTGAGGAAGGTGCAGGAGAACATGAAGAAATGGAGGATGAACTGTCCATGGACATGGAAGACTCAGCGGATGAAGGAGACCTTGGTCAAATTTCAGTTGAAAGAGGTTGAGGGGAGATGTCAGAGGAAGAAAGAACGGTTAGCACCTCTATGCCACAAACACAGCGTGGACTTGGTCCACATGGCTGCGCAAGACACATGAGTGCCTTCTTGCTGCACTACCTCCAACATGACCCTCGTATTGTCAAAATTAGAAGTGATGATGACTACTGGCTTGCCACACTATTAGATCCCCGGTGCAAGTCCAAATTTTGTGACATAATTCCTTCCATAGAAAGGGACGCACGTATGCAGGAGTATCAGCAGAAGCTGGTACTCGATCTTTGCTCGGCTTTTCCACCAAACAACCGTGCAGGTGCAGGGAGTGAATCTCCCAGTTGTAACTTGACAAACATGGGACGGTCTCATCATCTTCAACAGTCTACCCGTACCAGTAGCACCGTAACTGGTGCTGGTAACAGCAATTTTATTGAATCTTTTCATAATTTTTTTAGACCCTCCTTTGCAAGGCCACCAGAGACAACAAGTCTGACACATAGTCAACGGCTAGAGAGGATGATACAGGAGTATCTCCAAATGAACATCGATGCCATGACTTTGCAAATGGAGCCTTGCTCATTTTGGGCTTCAAATCTTGAAAAATGTCCAGAGCTCTCCACTTACGCCTTGGAGATTTTGTCGTGTCCAGCTGCCAGCGTTGTCTCTGAACGTGTCTTCAGTGCTGCTGGGTGTGTGCTGACAGATAAGCGCACGCGTCTGCCAGTGACAATGTGGACAGACTAACGTTCATCAAAATGAACAAGTCATGGATCCACAAGGAATTTACTACCCCTGTGTCATCCTGGGGAGAGTAAATGCTTGTGGATTTGGAATGTGCTTGTTGCAAATCAAAACATCCTGTTTGCAACTAGGGCACAAGTGCTGCCACTGAAGGGGTGAGTGTCTGTGTGGCCCAATTTTTTGAAAAAAAGGGAGACTCTGCTTGGAGTAACCCTTGCTTGCTGTGTTTTTTAAAAGGAGCCAAGATGAACAGAGCTGGGATCAGGAAAGACTTTGCTACCTACCCCGGGGTCATCCTGGGAACGGTTAAGTATGGCGTATTTTTGATTGTGCTTGATGCAAATCTACCTGTGAAGTGTACAACTAGGGCACAAGTGCTGCCACTGAAGGGGTGAGTGTCTGTGTGGCCCAATTTTTGGAAAAAAAGGGAGACTCTACTTGGAGTAACCCTTGCTTGCTGTGTTTTTTAAAAGGAGCCAAGATGAACAGAGCTGGGATCAGGAAAGACTTAGCTACCTACCCCGGTGTCCTCCTGGGGATGGTTAAGTATGGCGTATTTTTGAATGTGCTTGATGCAAATCTAGCTGTGAAGTGTACAACTGGGGCAAAAGGGCTGCCACTGAAGGGGTGGGTGTCTGTGTGGCCCAATTTTTTGAAAAAAAGGGAGACTCCACTTGGAGTAACCCTTGCTTGCTGTGCTTTTTAAAATGATCCAAGATGAGCAAGTCATGGTTCAGCAAAGATTTTGCTACCTACCCCAGGGTCATCCTGGGAACGGTTAAGTATGGCGTATTTTTGATTGTGCTTGATGCAAATCTAGCTGTGAAGTGTACAACTGGGGCACAAGTACTGCCACTGAAGGGGTGGGTGTCTGTGTGGCCCAATTTTTGGAGAAAAAATGGAGACTCTGCTTGGGGTAACCCTTGCTTTCTGTGTTTTTTAAAAGGAGCCAAGATGAACAAGTCATGGTTCAGCAAAGACTTTGCTACCTACCCCGGGGTCATCCTGAGAATGGTTAAGTATGGCGTATTTTTGATTGTGCTTGATGCAAATCTAGCTGTGAAGTGTACAACTGGGGCACAAGTGCTGCCACTGAAGGGGTGGGTGTCTGTGTGGCCCAATTTTTGGAAAAAAAAAGGGAGACTCCGCTTGGAGTAACCCTTGCTGTGTTTTTTAAAAGGAGCCAAGATAATCAGATCTGGGATCAGCAAAGACTTTGCTACCTACCCCGGGGTCATCCTGGGAACGGTTAAGTAAGGCGTATTTTTGATTGTGCTTGATGCAAATCTACCTGTGAAGTGTACAACTGGGGCACAAGTGCTGCCACTGAAGGGGTGGGTGTCTGTGTGGCCCAATTTTTTGAAAAAAAGGGAGACTCCACTTGGAGTAACCATTGCTTGCTGTGTTTTTTAAAAGGAGCCAAGATGAACAGAGCTGGGATCAGGAAAGACTTAGCTACCTACCCCGGTGTCCTCCTGGGGACGGTTAAGAATGGCGTATTTTTGAATGTGCTTGATGCAAATCTAGCTGCGAAGTGTACAACTGGGGCACAAGTGCTGCCACTGAAGGGGTGGGTGTCTGTGTGGCCCAATTTTTGGGAAAAAAGGGAAAACTCCGCTTGGAGTCACCTTTGGTGTTTTACATGATTTTAGAAGGGCGTGCCATGCCTATATCTGTGTCTCCTCCTCTTTTTCCTTGTCCAGCTGTTTTGTTTTCGCATGAGTATATGTCCTTGTCACTTTCCCATGTGTTTGTGTTGTGTTGTGAGTTGTTTGTCACCTTTTGGACACCTTTGAGGGTGTTTTCTAGGTGCTTTTATGTGTTTGTGATTGCCTGCCATTGTTTCCTATGCGGTTCGAGTGGTTCGTCGAACGTTCGCCGAACCGAACTCGAACGAGACCTCCGTTCGACGAACCGAACTCGAGCCGAACCACGGCCGGTTCGCTCATCTCTAGTCACCATCATTTCAGGCTCATCTACAGAGTAGCAATCCAAGCTCCCATCACAACAAAGCTCTGATATATATACATGGGCCAGAAGAACCAGGATCCCTGCCACAGCTCTCCCAAACCCAACTGGACAAAATGACCAATCACACCAGCCTGACAAAAACCAGAATCAGGAAGATGGTAAACGAGGGCCAGGAGAGGTATGTCAGTGACTGCAGGACCGACATCAACACCTCAAAGAAACTGACCATGTACCAGAGTCTACCGAGAAACTTCCGACTGGCCCCATATCTGGAAAAACACCAAGACCCCAGAGACCGCAGAACCCTGAGCCGATATAGACTCAGTGCCCACAGTCTAGCCATTGACGCCGGCCGACACAAGCAGAGCTACAAGCCCAGGGAGGACAGACTGTGCCAACACTGTGACCTGGAGGCCCTGGAAGATGAAACCCACTTCCTGCTACACTGCACCAAGTACTCAGCAGTGAGGGACACTCACTTCAGGAGACTATCCCATCTCTTCCTGGATTTCAGCTCCATGAAGGAGGAAGAGAAAACATATATCCTGCTGGGGGAAGAAGAGAGCGCAGTGGAGATAGCAGCGCAGAATGTCAGCGAATGTCATAGACTTCGAGAAAGAGAACTATGATATGCCATGGACTTCCATAGCCCAACATCCCAGATGTGGCCCCCCAGACCTCACCCTGGATATGACCCATCCACCGTTACTACAGTCCCCACCCTGGATATGCCCCATCATAAGCCATGGACTTCCATAGCCCCCACTCTAGAAGTGCCCCCACAGTCCCCACCCTGGATGTGCCCCATCCATCCTTCCTACAGTCCCCACCCACCATCCTCACAGTCCCAGTCCCTGATGTACACTTGCTTTGGCAAATCTAATTTGTATTTGGTCCTGCCAATAAAGCTGATTTGATTTGATTTGATAGATAATGGATAGATAGATAGATAGATAGAGGGATAGATAGTTAGATAGATGGATAGATAGATAATGGATAGATAAAGGGATAGATAGGTAGATATAGGGATAGATTGATGGATATATAGATTGATAGATAGATAATGGCTATATAGATGGATTGAGAGATAGATGGATAGATAGATAGATAGAGGGATAGATGGTTAGATCGATAGATTGATAGATAGATAATAGATAGTTAGTTGGATAGATAGATAGAGGGATATAGGGATAGATAGTTAGATAGATGGATGGATAGATAATGGATAGATAGAGGGATAGAGAGTTAGATAGATAGATATGGATAGAGAGACAGATAGATAGAGGGATAGATAGATAATGGATAAATAGATAGATAATGGGATAGATAGATAGATAGATGGATAGATACACAGAGGGATAGGTAGATAGACAGACAGATAGATAGATAGATAGATAGATAGATAGATGGATAGATACATAGAGGGATAGGTAGATAGATAATGGATAGTTAGTTGGATAGATAGATAGATAAATAGATAGATAGAGGGATAGATAGATTAATAGATGATAGGTAGATAGATAGATAGAGGTATGGCTAAATAGATGGATAGATACATAGAGGGATAGGTAGATAGATAATGAATAGAAAGAGGGATAGAGAGTTAGAAAGATACATAGATCGAGGGATAGATGGTTGGTTAGATAAATAGATTAATAGATAGATAAAGGATAGATAGAGGGATATGATCTGATATAAAGAATAGCTCCACCAGTACATCAAACCAGTGAAGAGAGGAGGCAGCCACAAATGGATCAGAATCAGCAGCTCCATCCTCACCTCTCAGTCCGATGTCTACCTCTGCGCCACCTATTTAGCACCACCAGAGTCCCCCTACTTCAATCCAGACAGCTTTGAGATCTTACAAGAAGAAGCCACCCATTATCAGGTCCTGGGCAAAGTTCTCATCTTTGGAGACCTCAATGCAAGAACAGGGAGAGAAAAATACTTTTTGACCACAGATGGAAACATCTACATATTTGGGGCAGAGAATCACAGTCATGATTCAGAACACTCAGAGAGAAACAGCTACGACAGTACAGTCAACAAAAGTGGAAAAAAGCTCCTGAACTTATGTAGAAGTTTAGGAACTCATATTCTTAATGAACATACCAAGGGAGTCTCTCTGGAAAGATATACACTAAACTCCCATATAGGAAGGAGTGTAGTAGACTACGCCATTAAAGATATGGACCTGGCAAACATTAGCGCCTTCATAGTCACCCCATAAACGCACCTGTCAGACCACAGTCAACTCCTCCTGTTCATGAAACCTAAAGAGAAACCATCTACACAAAAGCCACAGCAGAGCAGCCTCTACAACCGACCTCCATCCTATAAATGGTCCAAGACAACAGAAATAAGATATAAAGAGGCTCCCAACAGACCCAAAATACAGGAGATGCTCCATAACGTCTACAGCTACAATTACAAGTCAAACCCAGAAGGAGTAAATTAAGCTGCAAAAGACCTCAACAAAATATTCTACACCATGGCCATATTGTCCGACCTCAAACAAGTCAACTACAAGAAGCCAAAAGAAAAGCAGATCAATGATTAGTTTGACAAAGAATGTAAAGCCATTCGAAAGACCCTGAGAACAGCCTCAAACAATAAACACAGAGACCCCAACAACCCAGACCTGAGGGAAACCTATGACACCTTACAAAGGCAATAGAAAACAATCC
This sequence comes from Anomaloglossus baeobatrachus, assembly GCF_048569485.1. Taxonomy (NCBI): domain Eukaryota; kingdom Metazoa; phylum Chordata; class Amphibia; order Anura; family Aromobatidae; genus Anomaloglossus; species Anomaloglossus baeobatrachus. The sequence continues at coordinate 87,595,928 of NC_134363.1, read as the reverse complement.
TCAGGAGAAAGAACCAGAGCTACATCTCTACCAAACTTAGCCAACTCCAAGATGCCCTCCAAGATAACTCCTTCTGGGAAATATGGAACCACTTGGACACAAAGAGCAAGAAGAAAAATTACATGCAAATGCAAAATGGCAACATCTGGCTCCAGTACTTCAGAGACCTCTACAAAGACATCCCAAAAGAAGGGCTAAGCTAAGAGCAGGAAAACAGAAAACATAACATCAAAACTAAAGGCAATGGAGGAGAAAATCAAAAATTTCCAAAACCCTCTGGACACACCAATTACTTTACAGGAAGTTGCAGAGAAAATCACTTCCATAAGGAGTAAAAAATCTAGTGGCATGGATGGAATCCACCCAGAGATGCTGAAGTATAGCCCACCAGAGATTCAAGCTGCAATGGTTAAACTGTTCAATATTGTGCTGAGTGCTGGTTACTTCCCTTTTACCTGGAACCAAGGACTCTTCACACCCATCCAAAAAAGTGGGGACAGGTATGACCCTGCCAACTACAGAGGCATATGTGTCAGCAGTAACTTGGGAAAACTATTAAACAGCATCCTGAACAAGAGGATCTTCAGTTTCCTTACAGAGCCCAATGTCCTCAGCAGAAGCCAAGCATGGTTCGTGCCAAACCACCGCTCCACAGACCACATCTACACTCTGCACAGTCTCATTCAGAGCCACAAATAGGAATAACGTTTGGAACACCATTCTAAGTCCGAACTGGGTGCAAAAACCTAAAAAAACATCACTATGGGGAGATAAGGTATGCACACCAGTGACTATGTAAGGGAAATACATGAAATGGCAGAAACTGTTGTGTAAATACTGACTTGAAAAATCCAATAGCTATATGCAAGAGTGAATATGTGAAAAATGGAATCTGCATTACTGCCATGAACATATGAATCAAGAGAAATTTAGCTACTGAATTGATCAATGCAATAGAGCCCCAACACTACGCCAAAGTATTTCTCTACATTGGGGTCCCTAGCTTCTGTGTGTCCTCTCATGCAGTTAAAAAACCTACCGTGTATGGGAAGCTGAGACCCAGGCTATTTATGCGTATGATATGGATTGGCAATAGGTGTGGTTGGGGAGGGTTCACAAACGAAAAAATACTAACAAATAGGAATAACGTTTGGAACACCATTCTAAGTCCGAACTGGGTGCAAAAACCTAAAAAAACATCACTATGGGGAGATAAGGTATGCACACCAGTGACTATGTAAGGGGAATACATGAAATAGCAGAAACTGCTGTGTAAATACTGACTTGAAAAATCCAATAGCTATATGCAAGAGTGAATATGTGAAAAATGGAATCTGCATTACTGCCATGAACATATGAATCAAGAGAAATTTAGCTACTGAATTGATCAATGCAATAGAGCCCCAACACTACGCCAAAGTATTTCTCTACGTTGGGGTCCCTAGCTTGTGTGTGTCCTCTCATGCAGTTAAAAAACCTACCGTGTATGGGAAGCTGAGACCCAGGCTATTTATGCGTATGATATGGATTGGCAATAGGTGTGGTTGGGGAGGGTTCACAAACGAAAAAATACTAACAAATAGGAATAACGTTTGGAACACCATTCTAAGTCCGAACTGGGTGCAAAAACCTAAAAAAACATCACTATGGGGAGATAAGGTATGCACACCAGTGACTATGTAAGGGGAATACATGAAATAGCAGAAACTGCTGTGTAAATACTGACTTGAAAAATCCAATAGCTATATGCAAGAGTGAATATGTGAAAAATGGAATCTGCATTACTGCCATGAACATATGAATCAAGAGAAATTTAGCTACTGAATTGATCAATGCAATAGAGCCCCAACACTACGCCAAAGTATTTCTCTACGTTGGGGTCCCTAGCTTGTGTGTGTGCTCTCATGCAGTTAAAAAACCTACCATGTATGGGAAGCTGAGACCCAGGCTATTTATGCGTATGATATGGATTGGAAATAGGTGTGGTTGGGGAGGGTTCACAAACGAAAAAATACTAACAAATAGGAATAACGTTTGGAACACCATTCTAAGTCCGAACTGGGTGCAAAAACCTAAAAAAACATCACTATGGGGAGATAAGGTATGCACACCAGTGACTATGTAAGGGGAATACATGAAATAGCAGAAACTGCTGTGTAAATACTGACTTGAAAAATCCAATAGCTATATGCAAGAGTGAATATGTGAAAAATGGAATCTGCATTACTGCCATGAACATATGAATCAAGAGAAATTTAGCTACTGAATTGATCAATGCAATAGAGCCCCAACACTACGCCAAAGTATTTCTCTACGTTGGGGTCCCTAGCTTGTGTGTGTCCTCTCATGCAGTTAAAAAACCTACCGTGTATGGGAAGCTGAGACCCAGGCTATTTATGCGTATGATATGGATTGGCAATAGGTGTGGTTGGGGAGGGTTCACAAACGAAAAAATACTAACAAATAGGAATAACGTTTGGAACACCATTCTAAAGCCTGCTTTACACGGTACGACTGATTGTGCAATTTCACAATCGATCGTACCCGCCCCCGTCCTTTTTGCGTCACGGGCAAATCGCTGCCCGTGTCGCACAAAGTTAGTAACCCCCGTCACACATACTTACCTCTCGTGCGACCTCGCTGTGGGCGGCGAACGTCCACTTCCTGGACCCCAACGTAGAGAAATACTTTGGCGTAGTGTTGGGGCTCTATTGCATTGATCAATTCAGTAGCTAAATTTCTCTTGATTCATATGTTCATGGCAGTAATGCAGATTCCATTTTTCACATATTCACTCTTGCATATAGCTATTGGATTTTTCAAGTCAGTATTTACACAGCAGTTTCTGCTATTTCATGTATTCCCCTTACATAGTCACTGGTGTGCATACCTTATCTCCCCATAGTGATTTTTTTTAGGTTTTTGCACCCAGTTCGGACTTAGAATGGTGTTCCAAACGTTATTCCTATTTGTTAGTATTTTTTTGTTTGTGAACCCTCCCCAACCACACCTATTGCCAATCCATATCATACGCATAAATAGCCTGGGTCTCAGCTTCCCATACACGGTAGGTTTTTTAACTGCATGAGAGGACACACACAAGCTAGGGACCCCAACGTAGAGAAATACTTTGGCGTAGTGTTGGGGCTCTATTGCATTGATCAATTCAGTAGCTAAATTTCTCTTGATTCATATGTTCATGGCAGTAATGCAGATTCCATTTTTCACATATTCACTCTTGCATATAGCTATTGGATTTTTCAAGTCAGTATTTACACAGCAGTTTCTGCTATTTCATGTATTCCCCTTACATAGTCACTGGTGTGCATACCTTATCTCCCCATAGTGATGTTTTTTTAGGTTTTTGCACCCAGTTCGGACTTAGAATGGTGTTCCAAACGTTATTCCTATTTGTTAGTATTTTTTCGTTTGTGAACCCTCCCCAACCACACCTATTGCCAATCCATATCATACGCATAAATAGCCTGGGTCTCAGCTTCCCATACACGGTAGGTTTTTTAACTGCATGAGAGGACACACACAAGCTAGGGACCCCAACGTAGAGAAATACTTTGGCGTAGTGTTGGAGCTCTATTGCATTGATCAATTCAGTAGCTAAATTTCTCTTGATTCATATGTTCATGGCAGTAATGCAGATTCCATTTTTCACATATTCACTCTTGCATATAGCTATTGGATTTTTCAAGTCAGTATTTACACAGCAGTTTCTGCTATTTCATGTATTCCCCTTACATAGTCACTAGTGTGCATACCTTATCTCCCCATAGTGATTTTTTTTAGGTTTTTGCACCCAGTTCAGACTTAGAATGGTGTTCCAAACGTTATTCCTATTTGTTAGTATTTTTTTGTTTGTGAACCCTCCCCAACCACACCTATTGCCAATCCATATCATACGCATAAATAGCCTGGGTCTCAGCTTCCCATACACGGTAGGTTTTTTAACTGCATGAGAGGACACACACATGCTAGGGACCCCAACGTAGAGAAATACTTTGGCGTAGTGTTGGGGCTCTATTGCATTGATCAATTCAGTAGCTAAATTTCTCTTGATTCATATGTTCATGGCAGTAATGCAGATTCCATTTTTCACATATTCACTCTTGCATATAGCTATTGGATTTTTCAAGTCAGTATTTACACAGCAGTTTCTGCTATTTCATGTATTCCCCTTACATAGTCACTGGTGTGCATACCTTATCTCCCCATAGTGATGTTTTTTTAGGTTTTTGCACCCAGTTCGGACTTAGAATGGTGTTCCAAACGTTATTCCTATTTGTTAGTATTTTTTCGTTTGTGAACCCTCCCCAACCACACCTATTGCCAATCCATATCATACGCATAAATAGCCTGGGTCTCAGCTTCCCATACACGGTAGGTTTTTTAACTGCATGAGAGGACACACACAAGCTAGGGACCCCAACGTAGAGAAATACTTTGGCGTAGTGTTGGGGCTCTATTGCATTGATCAATTCAGTAGCTAAATTTCTCTTGATTCATATGTTCATGGCAGTAATGCAGATTCCATTTTTCACATATTCACTCTTGCATATAGCTATTGGATTTTTCAAGTCAGTATTTACACAGCAGTTTCTGCTATTTCATGTATTCCCCTTACATAGTCACTGGTGTGCATACCTTATCTCCCCATAGTGATGTTTTTTTAGGTTTTTGCACCCAGTTCGGACTTAGAATGGTGTTCCAAACGTTATTCCTATTTGTTAGTATTTTTTCGTTTGTGAACCCTCCCCAACCACACCTATTGCCAATCCATATCATACGCATAAATAGCCTGGGTCTCAGCTTCCCATACACGGTAGGTTTTTTAACTGCATGAGAGGACACACACAAGCTAGGGACCCCAACGTAGAGAAATATTTTGGCGTAGTGTTGGGGCTCTATTGCATTAATCAATTCAGTAGCTAAATTTCTCTTGATTCATATGTTCATGGCAGTAATGCAGATTCCATTTTTCACATATTCACTCTTGCATATAGCTATTGGATTTTTCAAGTCAGTATTTACACAGCAGTTTCTGCTATTTCATGTATTCCCCTTACATAGTCACTGGCGTGCATACCTTATCTCCCCATAGTGATGTTTTTTTAGGTTTTTGCACCCAGTTCGGACTTAGAATGGTGTTCCAAACGTTATTCCTATTTGTTAGTATTTTTTCGTTTGTGAACCCTCCCCAACCACACCTATTGCCAATCCATATCATACGCATAAATAGCCTGGGTCTCAGCTTCCCATACACGGTAGGTTTTTTAACTGCATGAGAGGACACACACAAGCTAGGGACCCCAACGTAGAGAAATACTTTGGCGTAGTGTTGGGGCTCTATTGCATTGATCAATTCAGTAGCTAAATTTCTCTTGATTCATATGTTCATGGCAGTAATGCAGATTCCATTTTTCACATATTCACTCTTGCATATAGCTATTGGATTTTTCAAGTCAGTATTTACACAGCAGTTTCTGCTATTTCATGTATTCCCCTTACATAGTCACTGGTGTGCATACCTTATCTCCCCATAGTGATGTTTTTTTAGGTTTTTGCACCCAGTTCGGACTTAGAATGGTGTTCCAAACGTTATTCCTATTTGTTAGTATTTTTTCGTTTGTGAACCCTCCCCAACCACACCTATTGCCAATCCATATCATACGCATAAATAGCCTGGGTCTCAACTTCCCATACACGGTAGGTTTTTTAACTGCATGAGAGGACACACACAAGCTAGGGACCCCAACGTAGAGAAATACTTTGGCGTAGTGTTGGGGCTCTATTGCATTGATCAATTCAGTAGCTAAATTTCTCTTGATTCATATGTTCATGGCAGTAATGCAGATTCCATTTTTCACATATTCACTCTTGCAGATAGCTATTGGATTTTTCAAGTCAGTATTTACACAGCAGTTTCTGCTATTTCATGTATTCCCCTTACATAGTCACTAGTGTGCATACCTTATCTCCCCATAGTGATTTTTTTTAGGTTTTTGCACCCAGTTCAGACTTAGAATGGTGTTCCAAACGTTATTCCTATTTGTTAGTATTTTTTTGTTTGTGAACCCTCCCCAACCACACCTATTGCCAATCCATATCATACGCATAAATAGCCTGGGTCTCAGCTTCCCATACACGGTAGGTTTTTTAACTGCATGAGAGGACACACACATGCTAGGGACCCCAACGTAGAGAAATACTTTGGCGTAGTGTTGGGGCTCTATTGCATTGATCAATTCAGTAGCTAAATTTCTCTTGATTCATATGTTCATGGCAGTAATGCAGATTCCATTTTTCACATATTCACTCTTGCATATAGCTATTGGATTTTTCAAGTCAGTATTTACACAGCAGTTTCTGCTATTTCATGTATTCCCCTTACATAGTCACTGGTGTGCATACCTTATCTCCCCATAGTGATGTTTTTTTAGGTTTTTGCACCCAGTTCGGACTTAGAATGGTGTTCCAAACGTTATTCCTATTTGTTAGTATTTTTTCGTTTGTGAACCCTCCCCAACCACACCTATTGCCAATCCATATCATACGCATAAATAGCCTGGGTCTCAGCTTCCCATACACGGTAGGTTTTTTAACTGCATGAGAGGACACACACAAGCTAGGGACCCCAACGTAGAGAAATACTTTGGCGTAGTGTTGGGGCTCTATTGCATTGATCAATTCAGTAGCTAAATTTCTCTTGATTCATATGTTCATGGCAGTAATGCAGATTCCATTTTTCACATATTCACTCTTGCATATAGCTATTGGATTTTTCAAGTCAGTATTTACACAGCAGTTTCTGCTATTTCATGTATTCCCCTTACATAGTCACTGGTGTGCATACCTTATCTCCCCATAGTGATGTTTTTTTAGGTTTTTGCACCCAGTTCGGACTTAGAATGGTGTTCCAAACGTTATTCCTATTTGTTAGTATTTTTTCGTTTGTGAACCCTCCCCAACCACACCTATTGCCAATCCATATCATACGCATAAATAGCCTGGGTCTCAGCTTCCCATACACGGTAGGTTTTTTAACTGCATGAGAGGACACACACAAGCTAGGGACCCCAACGTAGAGAAATATTTTGGCGTAGTGTTGGGGCTCTATTGCATTAATCAATTCAGTAGCTAAATTTCTCTTGATTCATATGTTCATGGCAGTAATGCAGATTCCATTTTTCACATATTCACTCTTGCATATAGCTATTGGATTTTTCAAGTCAGTATTTACACAGCAGTTTCTGCTATTTCATGTATTCCCCTTACATAGTCACTGGCGTGCATACCTTATCTCCCCATAGTGATGTTTTTTTAGGTTTTTGCACCCAGTTCGGACTTAGAATGGTGTTCCAAACGTTATTCCTATTTGTTAGTATTTTTTCGTTTGTGAACCCTCCCCAACCACACCTATTGCCAATCCATATCATACGCATAAATAGCCTGGGTCTCAGCTTCCCATACACGGTAGGTTTTTTAACTGCATGAGAGGACACACACAAGCTAGGGACCCCAACGTAGAGAAATACTTTGGCGTAGTGTTGGGGCTCTATTGCATTGATCAATTCAGTAGCTAAATTTCTCTTGATTCATATGTTCATGGCAGTAATGCAGATTCCATTTTTCACATATTCACTCTTGCATATAGCTATTGGATTTTTCAAGTCAGTATTTACACAGCAGTTTCTGCTATTTCATGTATTCCCCTTACATAGTCACTGGTGTGCATACCTTATCTCCCCATAGTGATGTTTTTTTAGGTTTTTGCACCCAGTTCGGACTTAGAATGGTGTTCCAAACGTTATTCCTATTTGTTAGTATTTTTTCGTTTGTGAACCCTCCCCAACCACACCTATTGCCAATCCATATCATACGCATAAATAGCCTGGGTCTCAACTTCCCATACACGGTAGGTTTTTTAACTGCATGAGAGGACACACACAAGCTAGGGACCCCAACGTAGAGAAATACTTTGGCGTAGTGTTGGGGCTCTATTGCATTGATCAATTCAGTAGCTAAATTTCTCTTGATTCATATGTTCATGGCAGTAATGCAGATTCCATTTTTCACATATTCACTCTTGCAGATAGCTATTGGATTTTTCAAGTCAGTATTTACACAGCAGTTTCTGCTATTTCATGTATTCCCCTTACATAGTCACTAGTGTGCATACCTTATCTCCCCATAGTGATTTTTTTTAGGTTTTTGCACCCAGTTCAGACTTAGAATGGTGTTCCAAACGTTATTCCTATTTGTTAGTATTTTTTTGTTTGTGAACCCTCCCCAACCACACCTATTGCCAATCCATATCATACGCATAAATAGCCTGGGTCTCAGCTTCCCATACACGGTAGGTTTTTTAACTGCATGAGAGGACACACACATGCTAGGGACCCCAACGTAGAGAAATACTTTGGCGTAGTGTTGGGGCTCTATTGCATTGATCAATTCAGTAGCTAAATTTCTCTTGATTCATATGTTCATGGCAGTAATGCAGATTCCATTTTTCACATATTCACTCTTGCATATAGCTATTGGATTTTTCAAGTCAGTATTTACACAGCAGTTTCTGCTATTTCATGTATTCCCCTTACATAGTCACTGGTGTGCATACCTTATCTCCCCATAGTGATGTTTTTTTAGGTTTTTGCACCCAGTTCGGACTTAGAATGGTGTTCCAAACGTTATTCCTATTTGTTAGTATTTTTTCGTTTGTGAACCCTCCCCAACCACACCTATTGCCAATCCATATCATACGCATAAATAGCCTGGGTCTCAGCTTCCCATACACGGTAGGTTTTTTAACTGCATGAGAGGACACACACAAGCTAGGGACCCCAACGTAGAGAAATACTTTGGCGTAGTGTTGGGGCTCTATTGCATTGATCAATTCAGTAGCTAAATTTCTCTTGATTCATATGTTCATGGCAGTAATGCAGATTCCATTTTTCACATATTCACTCTTGCATATAGCTATTGGATTTTTCAAGTCAGTATTTACACAGCAGTTTCTGCTATTTCATGTATTCCCCTTACATAGTCACTGGTGTGCATACCTTATCTCCCCATAGTGATGTTTTTTTAGGTTTTTGCACCCAGTTCGGACTTAGAATGGTGTTCCAAACGTTATTCCTATTTGTTAGTATTTTTTCGTTTGTGAACCCTCCCCAACCACACCTATTGCCAATCCATATCATACGCATAAATAGCCTGGGTCTCAGCTTCCCATACACGGTAGGTTTTTTAACTGCATGAGAGGACACACACAAGCTAGGGACCCCAACGTAGAGAAATATTTTGGCGTAGTGTTGGGGCTCTATTGCATTAATCAATTCAGTAGCTAAATTTCTCTTGATTCATATGTTCATGGCAGTAATGCAGATTCCATTTTTCACATATTCACTCTTGCATATAGCTATTGGATTTTTCAAGTCAGTATTTACACAGCAGTTTCTGCTATTTCATGTATTCCCCTTACATAGTCACTGGCGTGCATACCTTATCTCCCCATAGTGATGTTTTTTTAGGTTTTTGCACCCAGTTCGGACTTAGAATGGTGTTCCAAACGTTATTCCTATTTGTTAGTATTTTTTCGTTTGTGAACCCTCCCCAACCACACCTATTGCCAATCCATATCATACGCATAAATAGCCTGGGTCTCAGCTTCCCATACACGGTAGGTTTTTTAACTGCATGAGAGGACACACACAAGCTAGGGACCCCAACGTAGAGAAATACTTTGGCGTAGTGTTGGGGCTCTATTGCATTGATCAATTCAGTAGCTAAATTTCTCTTGATTCATATGTTCATGGCAGTAATGCAGATTCCATTTTTCACATATTCACTCTTGCATATAGCTATTGGATTTTTCAAGTCAGTATTTACACAGCAGTTTCTGCTATTTCATGTATTCCCCTTACATAGTCACTGGTGTGCATACCTTATCTCCCCATAGTGATGTTTTTATAGGTTTTTGCACCCAGTTCGGACTTAGAATGGTGTTCCAAACGTTATTCCTATTTGTTAGTATTTTTTCGTTTGTGAACCCTCCCCAACCACACCTATTGCCAATCCATATCATACGCATAAATAGCCTGGGTCTCAGCTTCCCATACACGGTAGGTTTTTTAACTGCATGGGAGGACACACACAAGCTAGGGACCCCAACGTAGAGAAATACTTTGGCGTAGTGTTGGGGCTCTATTGCATTGATCAATTCAGTAGCTAAATTTCTCTTGATTCATATGTTCATGGCAGTAATGCAGATTCCATTTTTCACATATTCACTCTTGCAGATAGCTATTGGATTTTTCAAGTCAGTATTTACACAGCAGTTTCTGCTATTTCATGTATTCCCCTTACATAGTCACTGGTGTGCATACCTTATCTCCCCATAGTAATGTTTTTTTAGGTTTTTGCACCCAGTTCGGACTTAGAATGGTGTTCCAAACGTTATTCCTATTTGTTAGTATTTTTTCGTTTGTGAACCCTCCCCAACCACACCTATTGCCAATCCATATCATACGCATAAATAGCCTGGGTCTCAGCTTCCCATACATGGTAGGTTTTTTAACTGCATGAGAGGACACACACAAGCTAGGGACCCCAACGTAGAGAAATACTTTGGCGTAGTGTTGGGGCTCTATTGCATTGATCAATTCAGTAGCTAAATTTCTCTTGATTCATATGTTCATGGCAGTAATGCAGATTCCATTTTTCACATATTCACTCTTGCATATAGCTATTGGATTTTTCAAGTCAGTATTTACACAGCAGTTTCTGCTATTTCATGTATTCCCCTTACATAGTCACTGGTGTGCATACCTTATCTCCCCATAGTGATGTTTTTTTAGGTTTTTGCACCCAGTTCGGACTTAGAATGGTGTTCCAAACGTTATTCCTATTTGTTAGTATTTTTTCGTTTGTGAACCCTCCCCAACCACACCTATTGCCAATCCATATCATACGCATAAATAGCCTGGGTCTCAGCTTCCCATACACGGTAGGTTTTTTAACTGCATGAGAGGACACACACAAGCTAGGGACCCCAACGTAGAGAAATACTTTGGCGTAGTGTTGGGGCTCTATTGCATTGATCAATTCAGTAGCTAAATTTCTCTTGATTCATATGTTCATGGCAGTAACGCAGATTCCATTTTTCACATATTCACTCTTGCATATAGCTATTGGATTTTTCAAGTCAGTATTTACACAGCAGTTTTTGCTATTTCATGTGTTCCCCTTACATAGTCACTGGTGTGCATACCTTATCTCCCCATAGTGATGTTTTTTTAGGTTTTTGCACCCAGTTCGGACTTAGAATGGTGTTCCAAACGTTATTCCTATTTGTTAGTATTTTTTCGTTTGTGAACCCTCCCCAACCACACCTATTGCCAATCCATATCATACGCATAAATAGCCTGGGTCTCAGCTTCCCATACACGGTAGGTATTTTAACTGCATGAGAGGACACACACAAGCTAGGGACCCCAACGTAGAGAAATACTTTGGCATAGTGTTGGGGCTCTATTGCATTGATCAATTCAGTAGCTAAATTTCTCTTGATTCATATGTTCATGGCAGTAATGCAGATCCCATTTTTCACATATTCACTCTTGCATATAGCTATTGGATTTTTCAAGTCAGTATTTACACAGCAGTTTCTGCTATTTCATGTATTCCCCTTACATAGTCACTGGTGTGCATACCTTATCTCCCCATAGTGATGTTTTTTTAGGTTTTTGCACCCAGTTCGGACTTAGAATGGTGTTCCAAACGTTATTCCTATTTGTTAGTATTTTTTTGTTTGTGAACCCTCCCCAACCACACCTATTGCCAATCCATATCATACGCATAAATAGCCTGGGTCTCAGCTTCCCATACACGGTAGGTTTTTTAACTGCATGAGAGGACACACACAAGCTAGGGACCCCAACGTAGAGAAATACTTTGGCGTAGTGTTGGGGCTCTATTGCATTGATCAATTCAGTAGCTAAATTTCTCTTGATTCATATGTTCATGGCAGTAATGCAGATTCCATTTTTCACATATTCACTCTTGCATATAGCTATTGGATTTTTCAAGTCAGTATTTACACAGCAGTTTCTGCTATTTCATGTATTCCCCTTACATAGTCACTGGTGTTTATACCTTATCTCCCCATAGTGATGTTTTTTTAGGTTTTTGCACCCAGTTCGGACTTAGAATGGTGTTCCAAACGTTATTCCTATTTGTTAGTATTTTTTCGTTTGTGAACCCTCCCCAACCACACCTATTGCCAATCCATATCATACGCATAAATAGCCTGGGTCTCAGCTTCCCATACACGGTAGGTTTTTTAACTGCATGAGAGGACACACACAAGCTAGGGACCCCAACGTAGAGAAATACTTTGGCGTAGTGTTGGGGCTCTATTGCATTGATCAATTCAGTAGCTAAATTTCTCTTGATTCATATGTTCATGGCAGTAATGCAGATTCCATTTTTCACATATTCACTCTTGCATATAGCTATTGGATTTTTCAAGTCAGTATTTACACAGCAGTTTCTGCTATTTCATGTATTCCCCTTACATAGTCACTGGTGTTTATACCTTATCTCCCCATAGTGATGTTTTTTTAGGTTTTTGCACCCAGTTCGGACTTAGAATGGTGTTCCAAACGTTATTCCTATTTGTTAGTATTTTTTCGTTTGTGAACCCTCCCCAACCACACCTATTGCCAATCCATATCATACGCATAAATAGCCTGGGTCTCAGCTTCCCATACACGGTAGGTTTTTTAACTGCATGAGAGGACACACACAAGCTAGGGACCCCAACGTAGAGAAATACTTTGGCGTAGTGTTGGGGCTCTATTGCATTGATCAATTCAGTAGCTAAATTTCTCTTGATTCATATGTTCATGGCAGTAATGCAGATTCCATTTTTCACATATTCACTCTTGCATATAGCTATTGGATTTTTCAAGTCAGTATTTACACAGCAGTTTCTGCTATTTCATGTATTCCCCTTACATAGTCACTGGTGTGCATACCTTATCTCCCCATAGTGATGTTTTTTTAGGTTTTTGCACCCAGTTCGGACTTAGAATGGTGTTCCAAACGTTATTCCTATTTGTTAGCATTTTTTCGTTTGTGAACCCTCCCCAACCACACCTATTGCCAATCCATATCATACGCATAAATAGCCTGGGTCTCAGCTTCCCATACACGGTAGGTTTTTTAACTGCATGAGAGGACACACACAAGCTAGGGACCCCAACGTAGAGAAATACTTTGGCGTAGTGTTGGGGCTCTATTGCATTGATCAATTCAGTAGCTAACTTTCTCTTGATTCATATGTTCATGGCAATAATGCAGATTCCATTTTTCACATATTCACTCTTGCATATAGCTATTGGATTTTTCAAGTCAGTATTTACACAGCAGTTTCTGCTATTTCATGTATTCCCCTTACATAGTCACTGGTGTGCATACCTTATCTCCCCATAGTGATGTTTTTTTAGGTTTTTGCACCCAGTTCGGACTTAGAATGGTGTTCCAAACGTTATTCCTATTTGTTAGTATTTTTTCGTTTGTGAACCCTCCCCAACCACACCTATTGCCAATCCATATCATACGCATAAATAGCCTGGGTCTCAGCTTCCCATACACGGTAGGTTTTTTAACTGCATGAAAGGACACACACAAGCTAGGGACCCCAACGTAGAGAAATACTTTGGCGTAGTGTTGGGGCTCTATTGCATTGATCAATTCAGTAGCTAAATTTCTCTTGATTCATATGTTCATGGCAGTAATGCAGATTCCATTTTTCACATATTCCCTCTTGCATATAGCTATTGGATTTTTCAAGTCAGTATTTACACAGCAGTTTCTGCTATTTCATGTATTCCCCTTACATAGTCACTGGTGTGCATACCTTATCTCCCCATAGTGATGTTTTTTTAGGTTTTTGCACCCAGTTCGGACTTAGAATGGTGTTCCAAACGTTATTCCTATTTGTTAGTATTTTTTCGTTTGTGAACCCTCCCCAACCACACCTATTGCCAATCCATATCATACGCATAAATAGCCTGGGTCTCAGCTTCCCATACACGGTAGGTTTTTTAACTGCATGAGAGGACACACACAAGCTAGGGACCCCAACGTAGAGAAATACTTTGGCGTAGTGTTGGGGCTCTATTGCATTGATCAATTCAGTAGCTAAATTTCTCTTGATTCATATGTTCATGGCAGTAATGCAGATCCCATTTTTCACATATTCACTCTTGCATATAGCTATTGGATTTTTCAAGTCAGTATTTACACAGCAGTTTCTGCTATTTCATGTATTCCCCTTACATAGTCACTGGTGTGCATACCTTATCTCCCCATAGTGATGTTTTTTTAGGTTTTTGCACCCAGTTCAGACTTAGAATGGTGTTCCAAACGTTATTCCTATTTGTTAGTATTTTTTCGTTTGTGAACCCTCCCCAACCACACCTTCTGCCAATTCATATCATACGCATAAATAGCCTGGGTCTCAGCTTCCCATACACGGTAGGTTTTTTAACTGCATGAGAGGACACACACAAGCTAGGGACCCCAACGTAGAGAAATACTTTGGCGTAGTGTTGGGGCTCTATTGCATTGATCAATTCAGTAGCTAAATTTCTCTTGATTCATATGTTCATGGCAGTAATGCAGATTCCATTTTTCACATATTCACTCTTGCATATAGCTATTGGATTTTTCAAGTCAGTATTTACAAAGCAGTTTCTGCTATTTCATGTATTCCCCTTACATAGTCACTGGTGTGCATACCTTATCTCCCCATAGTGATGTTTTTTAGGTTTTTGCACCCAGTTCGGACTTAGAATGGTGTTCCAAACGTTATTCCTATTTGTTAGTATTTTTTTGTTTGTGAACCCTCCCCAACCACACCTATTGCCAATCCATATCATACGTATAAATAGCCTGGGTCTCAGCTTCCCATACACGGTAGGTTTTTTAACTGCATGAGAGGACACACACAAGCTAGGGACCCCAACGTAGAGAAATACTTTGGCGTAGTGTTGGTGCTCTATTGCATTGATCAATTCAGTAGCTAAATTTCTCTTGATTCATATGTTCATGGCAGTAATGCAGATTCCATTTTTCACATATTCACTCTTGCATATAGCTATTGGATTTTTCAAGTCAGTATTTACACAGCAGTTTCTGCTATTTCATGTATTCCCCTTACATAGTCACTGGTGTGCATACCTTATCTCCCCATAGTGATGTTTTTTTAGGTTTTTGCACCCAGTTCGGACTTAGAATGGTGTTCCAAACGTTATTCCTATTTGTTAGTATTTTTTCATTTGTAAACCCTCCCCAACCACAGCTATTGCCAATCCATATCATACGCATAAATAGCCTGGGTCTCAGCTTCCCATACACGGTAGGTTTTTTAACTGCATGAGAGGACACACACAAGCTAGGGACCCCAACGTAGAGAAATACTTTGGCGTAGTGTTGGTGCTCTATTGCATTGATCAATTCAGTAGCTAAATTTCTCTTGATTCATATGTTCATGGCAGTAATGCAGATTCCATTTTTCACATATTCACTCTTGCATATAGCTATTGGATTTTTCAAGTCAGTATTTACACAGCAGTTTCTGCTATTTCATGTATTCCCCTTACATAGTCACTGGTGTGCATACCTTATCTCCACATAGTGATTTTTTTTAGGTTTTTGCACCCAGTTCGGACTTAGAATGGTGTTCCAAACGTTATTCCTATTTGTTAGTATTTTTTCGTTTGTGAACCCTCCCCAACCACACCTATTGCCAATCCATATCATACGCATAAATAGCCTGGGTCTCAGCTTCCCATACACGGTAGATTTTTTTAACTGCATGAGAGGACACACACAAGCTAGGGACCCCAACGTAGAGAAATACTTTGGCGTAGTGTTGGTGCTCTATTGCATTGATCAATTCAGTAGCTAAATTTCTCTTGATTCATATGTTCATGGCAGTAATGCAGATTCCATTTTTCACATATTCACTCTTGCATATAGCTATTGGATTTTTCAAGTCAGTATTTACACAGCAGTTTCTGCTATTTCATGTATTCCCCTTACATAGTCACTGGTGTGCATACCTTATCTCCCCATAGTGATGTTTTTTTAGGTTTTTGTACCCAGTTCGGACTTAGAATGGTGTTCCAAACGTTATTCCTATTTGTTAGTATCTTTTCGTTTGTGAACCCTCCCCAACCACACCTATTGCCAATCCATATCATATGCATAAATAGCCTGGGTCTCAGCTTCCCATACACAGTAGGTTTTTTAACTGCATGAGAGGACACACACAAGCTAGGGACCCCAACGTAGAGAAATACTTTGGCGTAGTGTTGGGGCTCTATTGCATTGATCAATTCAGTAGCTAAATTTCTCTTGATTCATATGTTCATGGCAGTAATGCAGATTCCATTTTTCACATATTCACTCTTGCATATAGCTATTGGATTTATCAAGTCAGTATTTACACAGCAGTTTCTGCTATTTCATGTATTCCTCATTCAGAGCCACGTCCACAATAAAAAGTATGGGAAGATATACGCCTGTTTTGTAGACTTTAAAAAGGCCTTTGACTGTGGCACACGGGCTTGATCTAGAAGTTGCTGGAGAGCAGAATAGGAGGAAAGACCTATGATGTACTCAAAAGCTCCTGCACCGAGAACCTCTGTAGTGTGAGTGTGAACGGTAGAAGAAAGGCTTATTTCCAGCAGAGCCGAGGAGTCAGATAGGGCTGCAACCTAAGGGGCACTTTGCACACTGCGACATCGCAGGCCGATGCTGCGATGCCGAGTGCGATAGTCCCCGCCCCCGTCGCAGCAGCGATATGTGGTGATAGCTGGCGTAGCGAAAATTATCGCTACGCCAGCTTCACACACACACTCACCTGCCGTGCGACGTCCCTGTGGCCAGCGACCCGCCTCCTTGTTAAGGGGGCGGGTCGTGCGGTGTCACTGTGACGTCTCGCGGCAGGTGGCCAATCGGAGCGGAGGGGCGGAGATGAGCAGGATGTAAACATCCTGCCCACCTCCTTCATTCCGCATATCCTACGGAAGCCGCGGTGACGCCGGTAGGAGATGTTCCTCGCTCCTGCGGCTTCACACACAGCGATGTGTGCTGCCGCAGGAGCGAGGAACAACATCGGACCGTCGCGTCAGCGTAATTATGAATTACGCCGACGCTGCACCGATGATACGATTACGACGCTTTTGCACTCGTTAATCGTATCATCTAGGCTTTACACACTGCGATGTCGCATGCGATGCCGGATGTGCGTAACTTTCTTTTTGACCCCACCGACATCGCACCTGCGATGTCGCAGTGTGCAAACTGCCCCTAAGTCCAACGCTCTTCAATATTTACATCAATGAGCTGGCTACTGCTCTGGAATCTTCAACTGCTCCAGGTCTCACACTCCATGATGCCCAGGTCAAATTCTTGCTCTGTGCAGATGACCTACTGCTGGTGTCACCAACCGAGAAAGGTCTCTAAGACAACCTACAAATCTTGGAGAAATTCAGCTCCACATGGGCACTACCGATCAATCTAAAAAAAAACAACATCATGGTGTTCCAGAAGAGAAAAAGAAGATTTGACCAGCATCCGTCATTTGTCCTAAACGGCTGCACTCTAACAGGAACAGACAAATACACCTACTTGGGCCTGGATATTCACCAGTCAGGGAGCTTCAAACAAGCCATAGAGACCCTGAAAAACAAGGCCTGCAAAACCTTTTATGCCATCCGAAGGAAATTGTATCATCTGAAGCTGACAGTGAGGGTCTGGCTAAAAATCTTTGATTCCATCATCGCCCCAATCCTCCTGTACGGCAGCAAAGTCTGGGGCCCTCACACTTACCCAGATTGGTCAAGGTGGGATTCCAGCCCAACAGAAATATTTCACCTGGAATTCTGTAAACACCTTCTCCAGGTCCATCGAAGCACTTCCAACAGTGCCTGTCGAGACGAGCTGGGCAGATTCCCTCTACACCTAGCAGCTCTGATAAGGTCACTATCATTTCAGGCTCATCTACAGAGTAGCAATCCAAGCTCCCCTCACCACAAAGCTCTGATATATATATGCTTGGTCCAGATGAACCAGGACCCCTGGCACAGCTCTCCCAAACCCAACTGGACAAAATGACTAATCACACCAGCCTGAAAAAAAACAGAATCAGGAAGACGGTATGTCAATGACTGGAGGACCGACATCAACACCTCACAGAAACTGACCAAGTACCAGAGTGTACAGAGAGACTTCAGACTGGCACCATATCTGGAAAAACGCCAAGACCCCAGAGACCGCAGAACCCTGAGCCGATATAGACTCAGTGCCCACAGTCTACCATTGAATCCGGCTGACACAAGCAGAGCTACAAGCCCAGGGAGGACAGACTGTGCCAACGCTGTGACCTGGAGGCCCTGGAAGATGAAACCCACTTCCTGCTACACTGCACCAAGTACTCAGCAGTGAGGGACACTCACTTCAGGAGACTCCCTTCCCAGATTTCAGCTTCATGAAGGAGGAAGAGAAAACATATAACCTGCTGGGGGAGGAAGAGAGTGCCGTGGAGATAGCAGCGTGGTATGGGAGCGAATGTCATAGACTTCGAGAAAGAGAACTATGATAAGCCATGGACCTCCGAAGCCCCCCATCCCAGATGTGGCCCCACAGTCCCCACCATGGATGTGCCCCATCCACCGTTACTACAGTCCCCACCCTCGATATGCCCCATCATAAGCCATGGACTTCCATAGCTCCCACCCTAGATGAGCCCCATCCATCCCTCCTAGAGTCCCCACCTACCATCCACACAGTCCCAGTTCCTAATATACACTTGCTTTGGCAAAACTAATTTGTATTTGGTCCTGCCAATAAAGCTTATTTGATTTGATTTGATAGATAGGTATATATATATATATATATATATATATATATATATATATATATATATATATAGAGGGATAGATAGAGGGATAGATTGATGGATAGATAGATAATGGCTATATAGAGGGATTGAGAGATAGATGGATAGATAGATAGTGGGATAGATAGTTTGATAGATAGATAATGGATAGTTAGTTGGGTAGATTGATAGATAGATAGATAGATAGATAGAGTGATAGATAGTTAGATAGATAGATGAATGGATAGATAATGGATAGATAGAGAATTAGATAGATAATGGCTCAGTGGGTAGCACTGCAGTCTTGCAGCGCTGGAGTCCTGGGTTCAAATCCCACCAAGGACACCATCTGCAAGGAGTTTGTATGTTCTCCCCGTGTTTGCGTGGGTTTCCTCCGGGTACTCCGGTTTCCTCCCACATTCCAAAGACATACAGATAGGGACTCTAGATTGTGAGCCCCAATGGGGACAGTGTTGCCAATGTATGTGAAGCGCTGTGGAATTAATAGCGCTATATAAATGAATAAAATTATTATTATTATTATAATGAATAGATAGAGGGATAGAGAGATAGATAACGGATAGAGGGATAGAGGGATAGATAGATAATGGATAGATGGATAGATAGATACATGGATAGACAGAGGCACAGAGAGATAGATAGATAATGGATAGTTAGTTGGATAGATAGATAGATGGATAGAGGGATCTATAGTTAGAAAGATAGATAGATACAGTGCTGGCCAAAAGTATTGGCACCCCTGCAATTCTGTCATATAATACTCAATTTCTTCTTGAAAATGATTGCAATCAAAAATTCTTTGGTATTATTAACTTTATTTATTTTTCTTGCAATGAAAAACCACAAAAGAGAACGAAACAAAAATCAAATCATTGATCATTTCACACAAAACTCCAAAAATGGGCCAGACAAAAGTATTGGCACCTGTCATGTAAAACTCTCAAAGGGTCCTCACCCTCCTTTTTGCCATCAGCCACAGATCGTCATGACGATTATCTGATCGGTCTGAAAGTTTAGGTTATTATGACCTTGGGTGATGGTAGATCTGCAACCAAAGGATGCAAAGAAAGACAATCCTTTGATCTGTTGGAGGGAAAAACTGGTAAAACAGTTTTTAAGCGCCACGTTAATGCTAGAAAAATTAAAAGCATATTTCCAGAATCTCTGTAGCGCGCTGAACAAAGCGCACCGCTTAATTCGACTGGGAGATCGCCGGTATCTCGACAAATTTGTATTGGCCATTAAAATCGTGCTAGATGCGTTGTGTTTTGTATCTATGTAAATGTAAAATCGAGATATAAAATATGACGCTAATATCTGTCACCTGTGTGGCCCAGGGGCAAAAATATGTGAAAAGCTAGAATTAAGGAACCTTTGGGACAATCTCAGCACAGCCCACAAGAGACTGTAAAATGAGGTCACAGAGAAGGGGGGTTACCTAAGGCATGAGAGACTAGCTCCTGGATGGGGGCAGTCAGTACTTGAGGGCATCAGTAAGGGTGATGCTGGTCGATTATAACATCTTTTTCTCTTGGAGTCCCTCCCTCCGTAAACTCAGACGACACATCTATGGAACGAGTTTAGTAAGTTTCACGTTTATACCTTTTATTTTTATGAAACTGTCTATACTGTACTTGTATTGTTCCCTTTTGTAAATTCTTGTATATTTTTTAAACACTGCCTATTTTTCGATTAAATATATAAAATTTAATAGTTTCTTTCCTCATGCTTTATATATGAATCCAAAATCTCGAAGGGCCTTATGCTATCTGTAACGGGTACCTGCCTGCCTGTGAAACGTCCGGTGGTGGCAGCGTAATTATTATTGCATAGAATTTTTGGAGTGCTGTCATTAAGGGTACCGAGGTATATATATATATTCCATTAGCGGGAATCGGGGATATATACATTTACCCTTCCTGTGAGACCTCCAATATTTGGCATTATTAGCTCAGCAGCCTCATTCTGTTCATTGTCCTGCAGTACCAAATGTGGCCTGCCGGCAAGAGGGGCGCTAGAGAGTAGTCGTGTTTGTGACAAATCAGCGAACAGCTGCGGGATATCTGAGTGACTCCCCCAGCTGTTCATCACAGCACCCTTAGCCTAATACTTGGTTTCACAACCTTTAGCCAAAATAACTGTGAACAACCGCTTCCGGTAACCATCAATAAGTTTCTTACATTGCTCTCCTGGAATTTTAGACCATTCTTCTTTGGCAAACTGCTCCAAGTCCCTGAGATTTGAAGGTTGCTTTCTCCAAACTGCCATTTTGAGATTTTTCCACAGGTGTTCTATGGGATTCAGGTCTGGACTCATTGCTGGCCACTTTAGTAGTCTCCAGTGCTTTCTCTCAAACCATTTTCTAGTGCTTTTTGAAGTATGTTTTGGGTCATTGTACTGCTGGAAGACCCATGATCTCTGATTGAGACCCAGCTTTCTCACATTGGGCCCTACATTATGCTGCAAAATTTGTTGGTAGTCTTCAGACTTCATAATGCCATGCACACGGTCAAGAAGTCCAGTGCCAGAGGCAGCAAAGCAACCCCAAATCATCAGGGAACCTCCGCCATGTTTGACTGTAGGGACCATGTTCTTTTCTTTGAATGCCTCTTTTTTTTCCTGTAAACTCTATGTTGATGGCTTTTCCCAAAAAGCTCTACTTTTGTCTCATTTGACCAGAGAACATTCTTCCAAAACGTTTTAGGCTCTCTCAGGTAAGTTTTGGCAAACTCCAGCCTGGCTTTTTTATGTCTCGGGGTTAGAAGTGGGGTCTTCCTGGGTATCCTACTGTACAGTCCCTTTTCATTCAGACGCCGACGGATAGTACGGGTTGACATTGTTATATCTCAGACTGCAGGGCAGCTTCAACTTGTTTATATGTTAGTCGAGGTTCTTTATCCACCATCCGCACAATCTTGCGTTGAAATCTCTCGTCAATTTTTCTTTTCCTTCCACATCTAGGGAGGTTATCCACAGTGCCATGGGCTTTAAACTTCTTGATGACACTGCGCACCGTAGACACAGGAACTTTCAGGTCTTTGGAGATGGACTTGTAGCCTTAAGATTGCTCATGCTTCCTCACAATTGGATTCTCACGTCCTCAGACAGTTCTTTGTTCTTCTTTTTTTTCTCCATGCTCAATGTGGTACACACAAGGACACAGGACAGAGGTTGAGTCAACTTTAATCCATGTCAACTGGCTGCAAGTGTGATTTACTTATTGCCAACACCTGTTAGGTTCCAAAGGTAGGTTACAGGTCCTGGTAATAACACAAATTAGAGAAGCATCACATGATTTTTCAAACAGTGCCAATACTTTTGTCCACCCCCTTTTTTATGTTTGGTGTGGAATTATATCCAATTTGGCTTTATGACAATTTTTTTCATTGAAGACAAATTAAATGAAGTTAATAATACCAAAGAATATGTGATTGCAATCATTTTCAGGTAGATAATGGATAAATAGATGGTTAGATAGAGATAGAGAGGAGACAGGAGAGAGGAGAGAGAAGAAAGAGAGGAGAGAGAGACAGAGAGTAGAGAGAGAGAAGAGAGAGAGGAGAGATAAGAGAGAGGATAAAGAGAGAAGAGAGAGAGGAGGGAGGAGAGCGAGAGAGAGGAGAGGAGAGAAAGTAGAGAGAGAGAAGAGAGAGAGGAGAGAGAGAAGAGAGATAAAGAAGAGAAAGAGGAGAGAGGAGAGAGAAGAGAGAGAAGAGAGAGAAGAGAGAGAAGAGAGAGAAGAGAATAGAGAGAGAAGAGAGAGAGTAGAGAGAAGAAAGAGAGGAGAGAGAAGAGAGAGAGGAAAGAGAGGAGAGCGAGAGGCAGGAGAGAGAGAGAAAGAGAGAGAGGAGATATGTCACCACTTGTCATAAGCTGAGAGGAACATGAGGCCCCTAAAAGGAATTTCAGAGCCCAAATTGTGCCCCCAACTCCCCATAACCCTGATCCCCTCCCACCACACTTACTGTATTTCTCTTGCTTTGGCAAAACTAATTGTATTTTGGTCCTGCCAAAAAGCATATTTGAATTTGAGAGAGGAGAGAGAGAGAGGAGAGAGAGAAGAGAGAGT
This sequence comes from Anomaloglossus baeobatrachus, assembly GCF_048569485.1. NCBI lineage: Eukaryota > Metazoa > Chordata > Amphibia > Anura > Aromobatidae > Anomaloglossus > Anomaloglossus baeobatrachus. Next base: position 87,572,871 of record NC_134363.1, on the reverse strand, counting down.
AGAGAGAGAGGAGAGTGATAAGAGAGAGAGAGAAGAGAGAGAGAAAGAAGAGAAAGACGAGAGAGAGAGGAGAGAGAAGAGAGAGGAGAGAGAGAGAAGAGAGAAAGGGGAGAGAGACAGGAGAGAGAGAGAGAAGAAAGAGAACAGCAAGAAACAGAGAAAAGTGAGAGAAGAGAGAGAAGAGAGGGAGAAAAGAGAGAGGAGAGAGAGAAGAAAGAGAGGGGAGAGAGACAAAGAGAAGAGAGAAGAAAGAGAGAAGAGAGAGAGAAGAGAGAGAGAGAAGAGAAGAGAATAGAGAGAGAGGGATGGAAAAACCCCACTCAGGTACAAAAAAACTTTACTCAATGGTGGAGATCGCCAACCAATATGTCACCACATGTCATAAGCTGAGGGGAACATAAGGCCCCTAAAGGGACTTTCAGAGTCCAAATTTTGCCCCGAACTCCCCATAACCCTGATCCCCTCCCACCACACTTACTGTATTTCTCTTGCTTTGGCAACACTAATTGTATTTTGGTCCTGCCAATAAAGCATATTTGAATTTGAGAGAGAAGAGAAGAGAGAGAGGAGAGAGAGAAGAGAGAGAGGAGAAAGAGACAGAAGAGAAGAGAGAGAGAGAGAGAAAGAGAGAGAGGAGATATGTCACCACTCGTCATAAGCTGAGAGGAACATAAGGCCCCTAAAAGGACTTTCAGACCCAAATTGTGCCCCCATTTCCCGATAACCCTGATCCTCTCCCACCACACTTACTGTATTTCTCTTGCTTTGGCAACACTAATTGTATTTTGGTCCTGCCAATAAAGCATATTTGAATTTGAGAGAGGAGAGAGAGGAGAGAGAGAGATGAGAGAGAAGAGAGCAAAGAGAGAAGAGTGAGAGAGGAGAGAGATAAGATAGAGAGAGAGCAGAGAAAGAGAAGAGAGGCAAGAGAGAGAGAAGAGAGAGAGTGAGAGAGGAGAGAGAGAAGGAAGAGAGAAAAGAGAGAGAGGAGAGAGAAGAGAGAGAGGAGAGAGAGAGGAGAGGAGAGTGAGGAGAGAGAGAGAAGAGAGAGGAGCGAGAGAAGAGAGAGAAAGAAGAGAGAGGAGAGAGAGAGAAGAGAGAGAAGAGAATAGAGAAGAGAGAGAAGAGAATAGAGAGAGAGAAGAGAAGAGAGAAAGAGAAGAAAGAGGAAAGCGAGAGAGAGGAGAGAAGAGTGAGGAGAGAGAGAGAAGAGAGAGGAGCGAGAGAAGAGAGAGAAAGAAGAGAGAGGAGAGAGAGAGAAGAGAGAAAGAGAAGAAAGAGGAGAGAGAAGAGAGAGGAGAGAGAGGGAGAGAGGAGAGAGAAGAGAGAGAGGAGAGAGAGAAGAGAGAGGAGAGGGAGAGAAGAGAGAGAGGAGGGAGAGAAAGAAGAGAGAGAGGAGAGAGACAGTAGAGAGTGAGGGGAGAGAGAAGAGATAGAGGAGAGAGAGAGAAGAGAGGGAGGAGAGAGAAGAGAGAGAGAGGAGAAAGAGACAGGAGAGAGAGGAGAGAGAGAAGAGAGAGGAGACAGAGAAGAGAAAGAGGAGAGAGAGAAGAGAGAGAGGAGAGAGAGAAGAGAGAGAGAAGAGAGAGAGAGGACATAAAGAGAGAGAAGAGAGAGGAGAGCGAGAGAAAGAGAGAGAGGAGATATGTGACCACTTGTCATAAGCTGAGAGGAACAGAGAGAGAAGAGAGACAGGAGAGAGAAGAGTGAGAGAGGAGAGAGATGAGAGAGAGAGAAGAGAAAGAAAAGAGAGAGAGAAGAGAGAGAGAAGAGGAGAGAGAAGATGAGAGAGAGAGGATAGAGAGATCTCTGAGAGCTGCAAGATGCAATACATAGAGGACTGGAAGAGTGAATTAGAGAACTCCCAGAAACTTGCCATCTACCGGTCACTGCGGAGGGACTACACTCTGGCCCCATATCTGGAAAGGTTACGCCACCCCAAAGACAGGCAGTCCCTGAGCTTGTACAGACTGAGTGCCCACAGCCTAGAGGTGTAAACAGGGCGGCACCGACAGACATACAAGCCGCAGGAGAACAGACTGTGCCAGCACTGCCAGCAGGGGGCGCTGGAGGACGAGGCACACTTCCTGCTGCACTGTGACAAATACTCAGCAGTGAGGGCCTCCCACTTCCAGAAATTTACCTCTCATACCCCGGACCTTCCATCCATGAACGAGGACATGAAACTCCGCTTCCTACTGGGGAAAGAGAAATCAATGGTGGAGATCGCCACCCAATATGTCACCACTTGTCATAAGCTGAGGGGAACATAAGGCCCCTAAATGGTCTTTCAGAGCCCAAATTGTGCCCCCAACTCCCCATAACCCAGATCCCCTCCCACCCCACTTACTGTATTTTTCTTGCTTTGGCAACACTAATTGCATTTTGCTCCTGCCAATAAAGCATATTTGAATTTGAATTTGAGAGAGAGGAGAGAGTGAGAGAAGAGAGAGAAGAGAGAGAGGAGAGAGAGAGAAGAGAGAGAGGAGAGAGAGAAGAGAGGAGAGAGAAGAGAGAGGAGAGAGACAGGAGAGAGGAGAGAGAAGAAAGAGAGGAGAGAGGCAGAGAGAAGAGAGAGAGAAGAGAGAGAGGAGAGAGAAGAGAGGGAGGATAGAGAGAGAAGAGAGAGAGGAGAGAGGAGAGCGAGAGAGAGGAGATGAGAGAAAGAGAGAGAGAGAGAAGAGAGAGAAGAAAGAGAAAGAAGAGAGAGAGGAGAGAGAAGAGAGAAAAGAGAGAGAAGAGAGTAGAGAGAGAAGAGAGAGAGTAGAGAGAAGAGAGGGAGGAGAGAGAGAACAGTGAGAGGAGAGAGAGAAGAGAGAGAGGAAAGAGAGAAGAGAGAGGAAAAGGAGAGAGAAGAGAGACAGAGAAGAGAGAGAGGAGAGAGACACAGAGAAGAGAGAGAGAAGAGAGAGGAGAGAGAGAAGAGAAAGAGGAGAGAGAGAAGAGAGAGAGAAGAGAGAAAGAGGACAGAAAGAGAGAGAGGAGAGAGAGGGGCGAGAGAGAGATAGAGAGAAAGAGAGAAAGGAGATATGTCACCACTTGTCATAAGCTGAGAGGAACATAAGGCCCCTAAAAGGACTTTCAGAGCTCAAATTGTGCCCCCAACTCCCCCTAACCCTGATCAGCTCCCACTACACTTACTGTAGTTCTCTTGCTTTGGCAACAATAATTGTATCTAGTCCTGCCAATAAAGCATATTTGAATTTGAATTTGAGAGAGAAGAGAGGGAGAGAAAGATATAAGGTATATCGACCAAATATGACATCCTTAGTTATCAGCAGCTGGAACATTCAAGGATTGAATGCCTCAGATTTTGGATTCAAGACAATTTACCCAGACTTCAAACAAAGGCTAAAGAACATTGACATCCAGATCCTTCTGAAGACATGGGCACAGACAGAAAAGGAATCCCTGGCACCCATAGGATATAGGGAATTTTCTGTCTCCGCCCAGAAAAACAAGAACACCAAATAGGGCCGCTGCTCAGGGGGCATACTAATATGGTACACGGAGGAGATCAAAGATCACATCAAGGCAGTAAAAAGAGGAGAAAGCCATATCTGGATGAGGATAGGCAGCTCCATCCTCACCTCTCAGCAGGACATTTACCTCTGCGCAGCCTACATCCCTCCATCAGAATCCCCGTACTATAAGACGGACATCTATGAGGACCTACGGAGGGAAGTAGCCCAGTTCCAGTCCAAGGGCAGAGTTCTCATCTGTGGAGACCTCAATGCCAGGACGGGTACAGAGAAGGACTACCTGTCACCTGACGGAAATGCATATGTAATGGGAAAGGGGCCCTTCTACAGAGACTCAGTACAGACAGCAAGAAACAGCTACGACAGAGTGGTGAATAAAAGCGGCCGAACCCTGTTGGACCTGTGTCAGAGCTTGGGGTTATATATAGTGAATGGGCGCATCAGGGAGGACTCATTAGGGAGATTTACACTAAACTCCCACATGGGCAGCAGAGTGGTGGATTATGCAATAACAGACATGGACCCAGCAAAAATAAATGCCTTCATAGTCACCCCTGAAACTCACCTGTCAGACCACAACCGGACACTGCTGTACATGAGATCCATGGACAAGCAACACACAGATAAGCCCCACCTGACCGGTCTCCACAACCTGCCACCATTCTACAAATGGCCTAAACAGTTATCCACTGAATACACCAACATGAGCAACAGAGCCGAGATCCAAGAGCTACTTTTAAATTTCAACACAAGACGCTATATATCAAACCAGCAAGGAGTCAACCGGGCAGTGAATGACTTTAACAACATCCTATATATCATGGCAGAGCTAGCAGGCATCAGAAAGACCAACCCCAAGAAACCTTCAAACAAACAAGGCCAAAAATGGTTCAACAAAGAATGCAAGTCACTACGCAACTCCCTAATGGTAGCCTCAAACCAAAAACACAGAGATCCCAAAAACAGGGACCTAAAAGCGGCTCATGACACCCTACAGAGGCAATACAAGCGCATTATCAAGGAGAAAAAAAAGAGTCACATCTCCCAATAACTACAGAAGCTTGAAGACTCCCTCCAGAATAACTCATTCCAGAAAAGCTGGAGTCATATCGGCACAAAGTCCAAGCATACAGTTAGGTCCAGAAATATTTGGACAGTGACACAATTTTCGCGAGTTGGGCTCTGCATGCCACCACATTGGATTTGAAATGAAACCTCTACAACAGAATTCAAGTGCAGATTGTAATGTTTAATTTGAAGGTTTGAACAAAAATATCTGATAGAAATTGTAGGAATTGTACACATTTCTTTACAAACACTCCACATTTTAGGAGGTCAAAAGTAATTGGACAGATAAACCAAACCCAAACAAAATATTTTGATTTTCAATATTTTGTTGCGAATCCTTTGGAGGCAATCACTGCCTTAAGTATGGAACCCATGGACATCACCAAACGCTGGGTTTCCTCCTTCTTAATGCTTTGCCAGGCCTTTACAGCTGCAGCCTTCAGGTCTTGCTTGTTTGTGGGTCTTTCCGTCTTAAGTCTGGATTTGAGCAAGTGAAATGCATGCTCAATTGGGTTAAGATCTGGTGATTGACTTGGCCATTGCAGAATGTTCCACTTTTTTGCACTCATGAACTCCTGGGTAGCTTTGGCTGTATGCTTGGGGTCATTGTCCATCTGTACTATGAAGCACCGTCCGATCAACTTTGCGGCATTTGGCTGAATCTGGGCTGGAAGTATATCCCGGTACACTTCAGAATTCATCCGGCTACTCTTGTCTGCTGTTATGTCATCAATAAACACAAGTGACCCAGTGCCATTGAAAGCCATGCATGCCCATGCCATCACGTTGCCTCCACCATGTTACAGAGGATGTGGTGTGCCTTGGATCATGTGCCGTTCCCTTTCTTCTCCAAACTTTGTTCTTCCCATCATTCTGGTACAGGTTGATCTTTGTCTCATCTGTCCATAGAATACTTTTCCAGAACTGAGCTGGCTTCATGAGGTGTTTTTCATCAAATTTAACTCTGGCCTGTCTATTTTTGGAATTGATGAATGGTTTGCATCTAGATGTGAACCCTTTGTATTTACTTTCATGGAGTCTTCTCTTTACTGTTGACTTAGAGACAGATACACCTACTTCACTGAGAGTGTTCTGGACTTCAGTTGATGTTGTGAACGGGTTCTTCTTCACCAAAGAAAGTATGCGGCGATCATCCACCACTGTTGTCATCCGTGGACGCCCAGGCCTTTTTGAGTTCCCAAGCTCACCAGTCAATTCCTTTTTTCTCAGAATGTACCCGACTGTTGAGTTTGCTACTCCAAGCATGTCTGCTATCACTCTGATGGATTTTTTCTTTTTTTTCAGCCTCAGGATGTTCTGCTTCACCTCAATTGAGAGTTCCTTAGACCGCATGTTGTCTGGTCACAGCAACAGCTTCCAAAGGCAAAACCACACACCTGTAATCAACCCCAGACCTTTTAACTACTTCATTGATTACAGGTTAACGAGGAAGACGCCTTCAGAGTTAATTGCAGCCCTTAGAGTCCCTTGTCCAATTACTTTTGGTCCCTTGAAAAAGAGGAGGCTATGTATTACAGAGCTATGATTCCTAAACCCTTTCTCCGATTTGGATGTAAAAACTCTCATATTGCAGCTGGGAGTGTGCACTTTCAGCCCATATTATATATATAATTGTATTTCTGAACATGTTTTTGTAAACAGCTAAAATAACAAAACTTGTGTCACTGTCCAAATATTTCTGGACCTAACTGTAGCACCCTCCACATCCAAAATGGCAATATCTGGCACAGCTACTTCAAAGGCCTCTACCAGAATATCCCAGAAGAAGACCTAACCCCAGAACAGGAGCACCTAACCACTAAACTCAGGGACATGGAGGAGACAATCAAAGGTTTCCAAAATCCTCTGGACATACCAATCAGGGTGCTGGAAATAAAAGACAGAATCAAATTTATGAAATGCAAGAAGGCCGCAGGCAGTGACGGTATCCTGCCAGAGATGATACATGCAGCACTGGCTAAACTATTCACCCACGTCCTGAGTGCCGGCTACTTCCCAAAGAGCTGGAATCAAGGTCTCATAACGCCCATCTACAAGAATGGAGACCGATATGATCCAGCAAACTACAGAGGGATCTGTGTTAACAGCATTCTGGGAAAACTGTTTAACAGCATTATTAATAAAAGGATCATCACCTTCCTCACCCAGCGGGACACCCTCAGCAGAAGCCAAGCTCGGTTGATGCCAAACCATCACACCACGGACCACATTTACACCCTGCAAAGCCTCATCAAGAACCACGTCCATGGCAAAAAACAGGGGAAAATATTCGCATGTTTTTTGGACTTCAAGGAGGCCTTTGACTCAGTGTGGCACTCTGGCCTGTTCCTTAAACTCCTGGAGAGTGGAATAGGTGTCAGAACCTACGACGTGATCAAGAGCTCATACACTGAGAACCGTTGCAGCGTCAAGGTTAACGGAAAGAGGATGGCCTTCTTCCGGCAGTGCCGTGGGGTAAGACAGGGCTGCAGCCTGAGCCCAACTCTATTCAATATCTACATAAATGGACTGGCCTCAGCCTTGGAATCCTCCCCTGCTCCAGGTCTCAACTTGCATGACCGAGAGGTGAAATCCTTCTGTACGCAGATGACCGTCAGCTGCTTTCCCCATCTGAGAAAGGCCCAAAGATAGCCTGGCTGTGCTAGAAACATTCAGCACCACATGGGCTTTGCCCATCAACCAAAAGAAGACCAAAGTCATGGTGTTTCAGAAGAGGAAGTATAACAAAATCTTCACTCCCTCCCTCACACTAAATGGCACCACGCTGGAGAAGACCAGCAGCTATACCTACCTCGGTCTGGAGCTAAGCCAAACCGGTAGCCTTAAGCAAGCAGCAGAGACCCTGAAAGGGAAAGCATGCAGAACCTTTTATGCTAACAGAAGACAACTGTACCACCGCAAACCACCGGTGGAAGTCTGGCTCAAGATATTCAACAGTGTCATAACACCTATACTGCTGTATGGCAGCGAGGTATGAGGCCCAGTGACCTATCCAGACCAAACAAAGTGGGATTCCAGCCCAACTGAAGTCTTCCATCTGGAGTTCTGCAAATATTTCCTCCAAGTTCATCGCAGCACCTCAAACATAGCCTGTCAGGCAGAGATGGGTCGATCCCCTTATGGCTCAGTATACACAAGCGGGCACTATCACACCAGGCACACATACAGAACAGCAACCCCAGCTCCTACCATCATAAAGCCCTGCTGAGCCAGAGCCCAGAGCAAGCCATTAACCCCGGCAGCCAGTACAGCCAAAGTCAGCAACACCCCCTGACAAAAGCCCAAATAAAAGAGATCTCAGAGAGCTGCAAGATGCAATACGTCGAGGATTGGAAGAGTGAATTAGAGAACTCCCAGAAACTCACCATCTACCGGTCACTGCAGAAGGACTACACTCTGGCCCCATATCTGGAAAGGTTACGCCACCCCAAAGACAGGCAGACCCTGAGCCCGTACAGACTGAGTGCCCACAGCCTAGAGGTGGAAACCGGGCAGCACTGAAAGACATACCAGCCACGGGAGAGAAGACTGTGCCAGTACTGCCAGAAGGGGGCCCTGGAGGACGAGGTGCATTTCCTGCTTCACTGTAACAAATACTCAGCAGTGAGGGCCTCCCACTTACAGATACTTACCGCTCATACTCCGGAATTTCCATTCATGGACGAGGAGAGGAAACTCCGAATCATACTGGGGGAAGAAGAATCAATGGTGGAGATCGCCGCCCAATATGTCATCACATGTCATAAGATGAGGGGTACTAAAGACCTCCAAATGGACCATCATTCCCCAAATTGTGGCCCCAACACCCCATCCCCACAAGCTTAACCCACTCCCTTGTCACACTTCTTTTTTTGCTTTGGCAATGCTAATAGTTTTTTGGTCCTGACAATAAAGCCTATTTGATTTGATTTTAGAGAGAGAGAGGAGACAGAGAGAAGAGAGAGAGGAGAGAGAGGAGTGAGAGAGGAGAGAGAGAAGAGAGAGAGAAGAGAGAGGAGAGAGAGGAGACAGAGAGAAGAAAGAGAAGGGAGAGAGACAGAGAAGAGAGAGAGAGAGGAGGGAGAGGAGAGAGAGGAGAGCAAGAGAGAAGAGAGCAGAGAGAGGAGAGAGAGAGGAGAGAGAGAAGAGAGAGAGAAGAGTGAGAGAGGAGAGGGATAAGAGAGAGAGAAGAGAAGAGAGAGGAGGGAGAGAAGAGAGATAGAGAGGACAGAAAGAGAGAGGAGAGAGAGAGAAGAGAGAGAGGAGAGCAAGAGAGAGGAGATCAAAGAGAGGAGAGAGAGGAGAGAGAGAGGAGAGAGAGAAGACAGAAGATTGAGAGAGAGAGAGAGGAGAGAGAGAAGAGAGAGATAAGAGAGAGAGAAGAGAAGAGAGAGAGGAGAGAGAGATAGGAGAGAGAAGAGAGAGGAGAGAAGAGAGAGAGCAGAGAGAGAGAACAACAACCCCAGCTCCCACCATTATAAAGCCCTGCTGAGCCAGAGTCCAGAGCAAGCTGGGAACCCCGGCAGCCAGTACAGCCAAAGTCCGCAACAAACCCTGAGAAAAGCCTAAATAAAAGAGATGTCAGAGCGCTGCAAGATGCAATACATAGAGGATTGGAAGAGTGAATTAGAGAACTCCCAGAAACTCACCATCTACCGGTCACTGCGGAGGGACTACAATCTGGCCCCATATCTGGAAAGGTTATGCCACCCCATAGACAGGCAGACCCTGACTCTATACAGACTGAGTGCCCACAGCCTAGAGGTGGAAACAGGGCGGCACCGACAGACATACAAGCCACGGGAGAAAAGACTATGCCAGCACTGCCAGCAGGGGGCTCTGGAGGACGAGGTGCATTTCCTGCTGCACTGTGACAAATACTCAGCAGTGAGGATCTCCTACTTCCAGAAATTTACCTCTCATACCCCAGACTTTCCATCCAAGGACGAGGAGATGAAACTCCGCATTTTACTGGGGGAAGAAGAATCAATGGTGGAGATTGCCGCCCAATATGTCACCACTTGTCATAAGCTGAGGAGAACATAAGGCCCCTAAAAGGACTCTCAGAGCCCAAATTGTGCTCCTAACTCCCTATAGTCTTGATCCCACCACACTTACTGTATTTCTCTTGCTTTGTGTACAGAAAATCCTCAAGTCTAATAAAATATCATCTTTATTCAAAAATATTAAAAAGTTATTAAATTACACCCAGTGCCAATGAACATATAAGGGAACAAATTGAGGGTACTAGATATATGGGATCCGTATAGTGCCCTATGGGATCTTATTCCTGCCTGACAACGGAGGGTATGACACCATAGCTTTTTTGGGCGCCCCCGTTCCGCGTCGGCTGTTCCTCACTGTACCCTAAGATTTTGCAGTGAATTAAATTATTATACTTAAAGATTGCCACATTTGTGTCTTTAGAACATGAGATTTGCACAAACAGGTCACTGATGAGTGATCAAAATTCAATTACATGCAAAAATGATGCTCGCAGACCACAGACACACACAATGTACGGGGGAAGTTTATTAGGATTTTCTGTACACTCAGTTTGTCCGCATTGTTTATAGTTTTGTTCTAAATTTCTCTTGCTTTGGCAACACTAACTGTATTTTGGTCCTGCCAATAAAGCATATTTGAATGTGAATTTGAGAAGAGAGAGAGGAGGGAGAGAGGAAAGAGAGAAGAAAGAGAGAGAGGACAGGGAGAGAGAGAGAGGAGAGAGAGAAAGAGAGAGAGGAGAGAGAGGAGAGAGAAAGGAGAGAGAGGAGAGAGAGAAGAGAGAGAAGAGAGAGAGTAGAGTGAGACAGAGAGAAGAGAGAGAGAGAAGAGAGAGGAAAGAGAGGAGAGAGAGAAGAGAGGAGAGGGAAAGAGGAGAGAGAGGAGAGAGAAAGAAGAGAAAGAGAGGGGAGAAAGAAACAAAAAAGAGAGAGGAGAGAGTGAGAAGGGAGAGAGGAGAGAGAGGAGAGCGAGAGAGGAGAGGAGAGAGAGGAGAGAGAGGACAGAGAGAGAAACAGAGAGAGGAGAGAGAGAAGAGAGAGGGAGAGAAGTGAGAGGAGAGCGAGGGAGAGGAGAGAGAGGAGAGAGAGAGGAGAGAGAGAAGAGAAGGAGGAGAGAGAGAATAGGGAGAGAGTAAAGAGAGAGAAGAGAAAGAGAAGAGTGAGAGAGAGAGGAGAGAGAGAAGAGATAGGAGAGAGTGAGAAGGGAGAGAGGAGAGAGAGGAGAGAGGAGAGGAAAGAGAGGAGAGAGAGGAGAGAGAGGAGAGAGAGGACAGAGAGAAACAGAGAGAGGAGAGAGAGAAGAGAGAGGGAGAGAAGTGAGAGGAGAGCGAGGGAGAGGAGAGAGAGGAGAGAGAGGAGAGAGAGAAGAGAAGGAGGAGAGAGAGAATAGAGAGAGAGGAAAGAGAGAAGAGAAAGAGAAGAGTGAGAGAGAGAGGAGAGAGAGAAGAGAGAGGAGAGAGAGAAGAGAGAAAGGAGAGAGAGGAGAGGGAGAGGAGAGAGAGAAGAAAGAGAGAAGAGAGAGAGGAGAGAGAAGAGAGAGAAGAGAGAAAGGCGAGAGAGAAGAGAAAGAAGAGAGAGGAGAGACAGAGTGAAGAGAGATGGAGAGAGAGAAGAGAGAGAAGAGAGAGAGGAGAGGAGAGAGAGGAGAGAGGGGAGGGAGAGGACAGAGAAAGAGAGAGGAGAGTGAGAAGAGAGAGTGAGAAAAGAGAGAGAGGAGAGAGAAAAGAAAGAGAAGAGAGAGAAGAGAAAAGAGAGAGAAGAGAGAAGAGAGTGAGACAGAGAGAGAAGAGAGAGAGAGAGAGAGGAGAGAGAGGAGAGGGAAGAGATAGAAGAAAGAGAGAGAGGAGAGAGAGAGGTGAGAGGAGATGGAGAGAGAGAATAGAGAGAGAGGATAGAGAGAGAGAAGAGAGAGAGGAGAGAGAGCAGAGAGAGAGGAGAGATAAGAGAAAGAGAAGAGAGAGAGGAGAGTGAGACAGAGAGAAGAGAGCGGAAAGAGAGGAGAGAGAGAAGAGAGAGGAGAGGGAAAGTGGAGAGAGAGAGGAGAGAGAGAAGAAAGAAAGAGGGGAGAAAGAAACAGGAGATAGAGAGGAGAGAGTGAGAGGAGAGAGAGGAGAGCGAGAGAGGAGAGGAGAGAGAGAGGAGAGAGAGGACAGAGAGAAAGAGAGAGGAGAGAGAGAAGAAAGAGGGAAAGAAGTGAGAGGAGAGCGAGGGAGAGGAGAGAGAGGAGAGAGAAGCGAGAAGAGATGCGAGAGAGAGGAGAGAGAGAGAGAAGAGAGAGGAGAGAGAAGAGGAGAGAGAGAGAGAGAGGAGAGAGAGAAGACAGTATGAGAGAGAAAGAGGAGAGAGAAGAGAGAGAGGAGAGATGAGAGAGAAGAGAGAGAGTGACAGAGAGAAGAGAGAGAGAAGAGAGAGAGAATAGAGAAGAGAGAGAGGAGAGAGAGAAGAGAGTGAGGAGAGAGAGGAACGAGAGAAGAGAGAAAGGGAGAGAAAGAGAGAGAGTGGAGGGGAGAGAGAGGAGAGAGAGGAAAGGGAGAGAGAAGAGAGTGAGAGAGAAGAGAAGAGTGAGAGAGAAGAGAGTGAGAGAAGAGAGAGAGGAGAGAGAGGAGAGAGAGAACCTGTGCCGGAGCTTGGGGCTGCATATACTGAACGGGCGCACCAGGGGGGACTCATTAGGGAGATTTACACTAAACTCCCACACGGGCAGTAGTGTAGTGGATTATGCCATAACAGACATGGACCCAGCAAACATGAATGCCTTCATAGTCACCCCCGACACCCACATGTCAGACCACAACCAGACACTGCTGTACCTGAGATCCACGGACAAGTCACCCACACAAAAGCCCCACTTGAGCGGTCTCCACAATTTGCCACCATCCTTCAAGTGGTCCAAACAGTTAGCCATTGAATACACCAACACGACCAACAGAACAGAGATTAAAGAGCTGCTTGTAAACTTTCACACAAAATCCTATACATCAAACCAGCAAGGGGTCAACCTGGCAGTAAACGACTTTAATAACATCCTATATACCATGGCAGAGCTAGCAGGCCTCAGAAGGACCAACTCCAAGAGACCTACAAATAAACAAGGCCAAAAATGGTTTGATAAAGAATGCAAGACACTGCGCAACTCCCTAAGGATAGCCTCAAATCAAAAACACAGAGACCGGACAACAAGGAGCTAAGAGTGGTCCATGACACCCTACAGAGGCAATACAAGCGAACCCTCAAGGAGAAAAAACAAAAGCACATCTCCCACAAACTGCAGCAGCTCGAAGACTCCCTCCAGGATAACTCATTCTGGGAGACATGGAGCCATATCGGTACAAGTCCCAAGCAAAGTACCCTCCACATTCAAAATGGCAACATCTGGCACAGCTACTTCAAGGGCCTCTACAAGAATATCCCAGAAGACGACCTAACCCCAGAACAAGAGCATATAATGACTAAACTGAGGGACATGGAGGAGACAATCAAGGACTTTCAAAATCCTCTGGACATACCAATCAGTGTGCTGGAAATAAAAGACAGAATCAAACTGCTAAAATCTAAGAAGGCCGCGGGCAGTGACGGCATCCTGCCAGAGATGATCAAATACAGTTCCCCAGATATTCATGCAGCACTGGCTAAACTATTCACCCACGTCCTGAGTGCCGGCTACTTCCCTCAAAGCTGGAATCAAGGTCTCATAACGCCCATCTACAAGGATGGAGACCGATATGACCCAGCAAACTACAGAGGGATCTGTGTCAACAGCATTCTGGGAAAACTGTTTAACAGCATCATTAATAAAAGGATTATCGCCTTCCTCACCCAGGGTGACGTCCTCAGCAGAAGCCAAGCTGGGTTCATGCCAAACCACCGCACCACGGACCACATTTACACCCTGCAAAGCCTCATCAAGACCCACGTCCACGACAAAAAACAGGGGAAAATATTTGCATGTTTCGTGGACTTCAAAAAGGCCTTTGACTCAGTGTGGCATCCAGGCCTGTTCCTGAAACTCCTGGAGAGCGGAATAGGTGGCAGGACCTACGACGTGATCAAGAGCTCATACACTGAGAACCGGTGCAGCGTGAAGGTGAACGGAAAGAGGACGGCTTTCTTCCGACAGGGCCATGGGGTCAGACAGGGCTGCAGCCTGAGTCCAACTCTATTCAACATCTATATAAATGGACTAGCAACAGCTCTAGAGTCCTCCCCCACTCCAGGCCTCAGTCTGCATGACCGAGAGGTGAAGTTCCTGCTGTACGCAGATGACCTCCTGCTACTCTCCCCAACTGAAAGAGGCCTCCAAGATAGCCTGGCAGTACTGGAAACATTCAGCACCACATGGGCGCTTCCCATCAACCAAAAGAAGACCAAAGTCATGGTGTTTCAGAAGAGGAACCAGAACAAAATAAACACTCCCTCCTTCACATTAAATGGCTCCACGCTGGAGAACACCAGCAGCTACACCTACCTCGGTCTGGAGCTAAGCAATAACGGGAGCCTCAAGCAAGCAGCAGAAGCCCTGAAAGGAAAAGCATGCAGAACCTTCTATGCCATCAGAAGACAACTGTACCACCTCAAACCACCTGTGAGAGTCTGGCTCAAGATATTTGACAGCGTCATCACCCCTATACTGCTATATGGCAGCGAGGTATGGGGCCCAGTGACCTACCCAGACCACACAAAGTGGGATTCCAGCCCTACCGAAGTCTTCCACATGGAGTTCTGTAAATATCTCCTCCAAGTCCATCGCAGCACCTCAAACATAGCCTGTAGGACAGAGCTGGGCCGATTCCCCTTATGGTTCACTATACACAAGAGGGCGCTATCACACCAGGCACACACACAGAACAGCAACCCCAGCTCCTACCATCATAAAGCCCTGCTGAGCCGGAGCCCAGAGCAAGCCAGGAACCCCGGCAGCCAGTCCAGCCAAAGTCAGCAACACCCCCTGACAAAAGCCCAAATAAAAGAGATCTCAGAGAGCTGCAAGATGCAATACATAGAGGACTGGAAGAGTGAATTAGAGAACTCCCAGAAACTCACCATCTACCGGTCACTGCGGAGGGACTACACTCTGGCCCCATATCTGGAAAGGCTACGCCACCCCAAAGACAGGCAGACCCTGAGCCTGTACAGACTGAGTGCCCACAGCCTAGAGGTGGAAACAGGGCGGCACCGACAGACATACAAGCCGCGAGAGAACAGACTGTGCCAGCACTGCCAGCAGGGGGCTCTGGAGGACGAGACACATTTCCTACTGCACTGTGACAAATACTCAGCAGTGAGGGGCTCCCACTTCCAGAAATTTACCACCCATAGCCCGGGCTTTCCATCCATGGATGAGGACATGAAACTCCGCTTCCTACTGGGGGAAGAGGAATCAATGGTGGAGATCGCCGCCCAATATGTCACCACATGTCATAAGCTGAGGGGAACCTAAGACCCCTAAATGGACTGTCAGAGCCCAAATTGTGCCCCCCAACTCCCCATAACCCTGATCCCCTCCCACCACACTTACTGTATTTCTCTTGCTTTGGCAACACTAATTGTATTTTGGTCCTGCCAATAAAGCATATTTGAATTTGAATTTGAATTTCCTCCCACTTGTTAGATGGCGTTGGCCATGGGATTCAAATGGATCATACTATGGATTCTTTGACCAATCACGTGTTCTGCTCATGGTCAAAGAAACAATTTAAGTGTATATTGGATCTTTTGTTTTTTGTTTCAGAATGTGAATTTTAACTCTTATTTAATGTTAAACTTAGAAAGTAGATAAGAGAACTCTGTTGTCAGCAGAAAACTTAATTTTTCGAACATATAGATTTGCACAGGCTCCACTGAGATTTGAGCTCAGATCACTGGATTCAAAGTCCAGAGTGCTAACCATTACACCATGGAACCAGTGACATCCTATGGAATGCTTGATTTTCTTGTGGAAAAACGAGGAAAAAAAGTTTTAATAAAATCATTGATCAGTGAAAACATGCTCTAAATCTGCATTTTGAATCTACAATGAATATCCAATGATAAACTAATATATCTTCCCCTTTTACTCCACAAATTTTCCTAGAGTACCATAACTTCACAACAAGAAAAAATTCAAAATGTTCATGGAAACTGGCTAATACATAGTGTGCTGGATTTTCAACCTTGTACGAGGGAGAGAAAAAAATTACAAAACTTATACTGTTAGCAAGCATCTTACACAAAAGTCACAGTAGATTTTCTATTGTATGGTGAAATTTTCCTTCCGAGTGATAACTAAAGCAGACACAAATTGAACGCACGACCCAGTATGACAGAGAGAGAGAGAGAGAGAGAGAGAGAGAGAGAGAGAAAACTGCTGAACCTGTGCCGGAGCTTGGGGCTGCATATACTGAACGGGCGCACCAGGGGGGACTCATTAGGGAGATTTACACTAAACTCCCACACGGGCAGTAGTGTAGTGGATTATGCCATAACAGACATGGACCCAGCAAACATGAATGCCTTCATAGTCACCCCCGACACCCACATGTCAGACCACAACCAGACACTGCTGTACCTGAGATCCACGGACAAGTCACCCACACAAAAGCCCCACTTGAGCGGTCTCCACAATTTGCCACCATCCTTCAAGTGGTCCAAACAGTTAGCCATTGAATACACCAACACGACCAACAGAACAGAGATTAAAGAGCTGCTTGTAAACTTTCACACAAAATCCTATACATCAAACCAGCAAGGGGTCAACCTGGCAGTAAACGACTTTAATAACATCCTATATACCATGGCAGAGCTAGCAGGCCTCAGAAGGACCAACTCCAAGAGACCTACAAATAAACAAGGCCAAAAATGGTTTGATAAAGAATGCAAGACACTGCGCAACTCCCTAAGGATAGCCTCAAATCAAAAACACAGAGACCCGGACAACAAGGAGCTAAGAGTGGTCCATGACACCCTACAGAGGCAATACAAGCGAACCCTCAAGGAGAAAAAACAAAAGCACATCTCCCACAAACTGCAGCAGCTCGAAGACTCCCTCCAGGATAACTCATTCTGGGAGACATGGAGCCATATCGGTACAAGTCCCAAGCAAAGTACCCTCCACATTCAAAATGGCAACATCTGGCACAGCTACTTCAAGGGCCTCTACAAGAATATCCCAGAAGACGACCTAACCCCAGAACAAGAGCATCTAATGACTAAACTGAGGGACATGGAGGAGACAATCAAGGACTTTCAAAATCCTCTGGACATACCAATCAGTGTGCTGGAAATAAAAGACAGAATCAAACTGCTAAAATCTAAGAAGGCCGCGGGCAGTGACGGCATCCTGCCAGAGATGATCAAATACAGTTCCCCAGATATTCATGCAGCACTGGCTAAACTATTCACCCACGTCCTGAGTAGAGTTGAGCGCGGTTCGTGGTTCGTGGTTCTCCAGTTCGCGGCTCGAGTGATTTTGGGGCATGTTCTAGATCGAACTAGAACTCGAGCTTTTTGCAAAAGCTCGGTAGTTCTAGAAACGTTCGAGAACGGTTCTAGCAGCCAAAAAACAGCTAAATCATAGCTTGGTTTCTGCTGTAATAGTGTAAGTCACTCTGTGAATCAAACTATTATCACATTTCAGTGTATAGTGTGCGTGAACAGCGCCTTCAGATCACTGCTGTTTCTATAATGGCGATCGCCATTTTTTTTTTTTTTTTTTCTTGTCTTCCTTCCCTAAGCGCGCGCGTCTTGTGGGGCGGGCCAGCATGTCAGCCAATCCCAGACACACACACAGCTAAGTGGACTTTGAGCCAGAGAAGCAACGGCATGTGTGATAGGATCTGCATGTCACATGTCCCTGCATTATAAAACCGGACATTTTCTTCACGGACGCCATTATCTGCCTTCTGCGTCTTTGGTGTCAGACATCACTGTCGCAGCTCCGTCTTCCTGAGTCCTATAGCCGATACAGCTGTATGCGCTGCATACACAGCGTTAGACAGCTTAGGGAGAGCACTTTATAGCAGTCCTTTTAAGGGCTCCAACCGGCAGGGTCAGAGAGCCATAGGTGACAGGTCCTGCAAACAGCAACAGCGTCTGTGTAGCCCAGGTCAGGGATTTCCTACCTGCATTTCACCATTAGGAGGGAATAGAAAGGCAGGCTTCCATTCCTCTACCCAGAGCACCACAATCCTGCCACTGTACCCTCTTGTCCTCTGCACACTCCAACTGATAACTAAGCCATTATACTAGCAAACACTCAGTGTACCTAGTGGCATCCTATACGTGGCTATTGGACTTTGCTATAGTCCCACTAGTGCAAAGACATTTGCAGAGCGCGTCTGCCTGCATTGCACACTACAACTCATTCTAACCAAGCCATTATACTAGCAAACACTCAGTGTACCTAGTGGCATCCTATACGTGGCTATTGGACTTTGCTATAGTCCCACTAGTGCAAAGACATTTGCAGAGCGCGTCTGCCTGCATTGCACACTACAACTCATTCTAACCAAGCCATTATACTAGCAAACACTCAGTGTACCTAGTGGCATCCTATACGTGGCTATTGGACTTTGCTATAGTCCCACTAGTGCAAAGACATTTGCAGAGCGCGTCTGCCTGCATTGCACACTCCAACTCATTAAAACCAAGCCATTATACTAGCAAACACTCAGTGTACCTAGTGGCATCCTATACGTGGCTATTGGACTTTGCTATAGTCCCACTAGTGCAAAGACATTTGCATAGCGCGTCTGCCGGCATTGCACACTCAAACTCATTTTAACTAAGCCATTATACTAGCAAACACTCAGTGTACCTAGTGGCATCCTATACGTGGCTATTGGACTTTGCTATAGTCCCACTAGTGCAAAGACATTAGCAGAGCACATCTGCCTGCATTGCACACTACAACTCATTCTAACCAAGCCATTATACTAGCAAACACTCAGTGTACCTAGTGGCATCCTATACGTGGCTATTGGACTTTGCTATAGTCCCACTAGTGCAAAGACATTTGCATAGCGCGTCTGCCTGCATTGCACACTCAAACTCATTTTAACTAAGCCATTATACTAGCAAACACTCAGTGTACCTAGTGGCATCCTATACGTGGCTATTGGACTTTGCTATAGTCCCACTAGTGCAAAGACATTAGCAGAGCACATCTGCCTGCATTGCACACTACAACTCATTCTAACCAAGCCATTATACTAGCAAACACTCAGTGTACCTAGTGGCATCCTATACGTGGCTATTGGACTTTGCTATAGTCCCACTAGTGCAAAGACATTTGCAGAGCGCGTCTGCCTGCATTGCACACTCCAACTCATTAAAACCAAGCCATTATACTAGCAAACACTCAGTGTACCTAGTGGCATCCTATACGTGGCTATTGGACTTTGCTATAGTCCCACTAGTGCAAAGACATTTGCATAGCGCGTCTGCCTGCATTGCACACTCAAACTCATTTTAACTAAGCCATTATACTAGCAAACACTCAGTGTACCTAGTGGCATCCTATACGTGGCTATTGGACTTTGCTATAGTCCCACTAGTGCAAAGATATTAGCAGAGCACATCTGCCTGCATTGCACACTCCAACTTTTTTAAACTAAGCAATTTTACTAGCAAACACTCAGTGTACCTAGTGGCATCCTAAACGTGGCTATTGGACTTTGCTATAGTCCCACTAGTGCAAAGACATTTGCAGAGCACGTCTGCCTGCATTGCACACTACAACTCATTGTTACTAAGCCATTATACTAGCAAACACTCAGTGTACCTAGTTGTATCCTAAACGTGGCTATTGTACTTTTGTCAATTCACAGTATTGGAACGTTATTTGCAGCACGTCTGCCTGCATTGCACACTCAAACTTTTTAAACTCAGCCATTTATAGTAGCAAACACTCAGTGTACCTAGTTGTATCCTAAACGTGGCTATTGTACTTTTGTCTATTCACAGTATTGGAACGATATTTGCAGCACGTCTGCCTGCATTGCACACTCTAACTTTTTTAAACTCAGCCATTATACTAGCAAACACTCAGTGTACCTAGTTGTATCCTAAACGTGGCTATTGTACTTTTGTCAATTCACAGTATTGGAACGTTATTTGCAGCACGTCTGCCTGCATTGCACACTCAAACTTTTTTAAACTCAGCCATTTATAGTAGCAAACACTCAGTGTACCTAGTTGTATCCTAAACGTGGCTATTGTACTTTTGTCAATTCACAGTATTGGAACGTTATTTGCAGCACGTCTGCCTGCATTGCACACTCAAACTTTTTTAAACTCAGCCATTTATAGTAGCAAACACTCAGTGTACCTAGTTGTATCCTAAACGTGGCTATTGTACTTTTGTCTATTCACAGTATTGGAACGTTATTTGCAGCACGTCTGCCTGCATTGCACACTCTAACTTTTTTAAACTCAGCCATTATACTAGCAAACACTCAGTGTACCTAGTTGTATCCTAAACGTGGCTATTTTACTTTTGTCTATTCACAGTATTGGAACGATATTTGCAGCACGTCTGCCTGCATTGCACACTCTAACTTTTTTAAACTCAGCCATTATACTAGCAAACACTCACTGTACCTAGTTGTATCCTAAACGTGGCTATTGTACTTTTGTCAATTCACAGTATTGGAACGTTATTTGCAGCACGTCTGCCTGCATTGCACACTCAAACTTTTTTAAACTCAGCCATTATACTAGCAAACACTCACTGTACCTAGTTGTATCCTAAACGTGGCTATTGTACTTTTGTCAATTCACAGTATTGGAACGTTATTTGCAGCACGTCTGCCTGCATTGCACACTCAAACTTTTTTAAACTCAGCCATTATACTAGCAAACACTCACTGTACCTAGTTGTATCCTAAACGTGGCTATTGTACTTTTGTCAATTCACAGTATTGGAACGTTATTTGCAGCACGTCTGCCTGCATTGCACACTCAAACTTTTTTAAACTCAGCCATTATACTAGCAAACACTCACTGTACCTAGTTGTATCCTAAACGTGGCTATTGTACTTTTGTCAATTCACAGTATTGGAACGTTATTTGCAGCACGTCTGCCTGCATTGCACACTCAAACTTTTTTAAACTCAGCCATTATACTAGCAAACACTCACTGTACCTAGTTGTATCCTAAACGTGGCTATTGTACTTTTGTCAATTCACAGTATTGGAACGTTATTTGCAGCACGTCTGCCTGCATTGCACACTCAAACTTTTTTAAACTCAGCCATTATACTAGCAAACACTCACTGTACCTAGTTGTATCCTAAACGTGGCTATTGTACTTTTGTCAATTCACAGTATTGGAACGTTATTTGCAGCACGTCTGCCTGCATTGCACACTCAAACTTTTTTAAACTCAGCCATTTATAGTAGCAAACACTCAGTGTACCTAGTTGTATCCTAAACGTGGCTATTGTACTTTTGTCTATTCACAGTATTGGAACGTTATTTGCAGCACGTCTGCCTGCATTGCACACTCTAACTTTTTTAAACTCAGCCATTATACTAGCAAACACTCAGTGTACCTAGTTGTATCCTAAACGTGGCTATTTTACTTTTGTCTATTCACAGTATTGGAACGATATTTGCAGCACGTCTGCCTGCATTGCACACTCTAACTTTTTTAAACTCAGCCATTATACTAGCAAACACTCACTGTACCTAGTTGTATCCTAAACGTGGCTATTGTACTTTTGTCAATTCACAGTATTGGAACGTTATTTGCAGCACGTCTGCCTGCATTGCACACTCAAACTTTTTTAAACTCAGCCATTATACTAGCAAACACTCACTGTACCTAGTTGTATCCTAAACGTGGCTATTGTACTTTTGTCTATTCACAGTATTGGAACGTTATTTGCAGCACGTCTGCCTGCATTGCACACTCTAACTTTTTTAAACTCAGCCATTATACTAGCAAACACTCAGTGTACCTAGTTGTATCCTAAACGTGGCTATTTTACTTTTGTCTATTCACAGTATTGGAACGATATTTGCAGCACGTCTGCCTGCATTGCACACTCTAACTTTTTTAAACTCAGCCATTATACTAGCAAACACTCACTGTACCTAGTTGTATCCTAAACGTGGCTATTGTACTTTTGTCAATTCACAGTATTGGAACGTTATTTGCAGCACGTCTGCCTGCATTGCACACTCAAACTTTTTTAAACTCAGCCATTTATAGTAGCAAACACTCAGTGTACCTAGTTGTATCCTAAACGTGGCTATTGTACTTTTGTCAATTCACAGTATTGGAACGTTATTTGCAGCACGTCTGCCTGCATTGCACACTCAAACTTTTTTAAACTCAGCCATTTATAGTAGCAAACACTCAGTGTACCTAGTTGTATCCTAAACGTGGCTATTGTACTTTTGTCTATTCACAGTATTGGAACGTTATTTGCAGCACGTCTGCCTGCATTGCACACTCTAACTTTTTTAAACTCAGCCATTATACTAGCAAACACTCAGTGTACCTAGTTGTATCCTAAACGTGGCTATTTTACTTTTGTCTATTCACAGTATTGGAACGATATTTGCAGCACGTCTGCCTGCATTGCACACTCTAACTTTTTTAAACTCAGCCATTATACTAGCAAACACTCACTGTACCTAGTTGTATCCTAAACGTGGCTATTGTACTTTTGTCAATTCACAGTATTGGAACGTTATTTGCAGCACGTCTGCCTGCATTGCACACTCAAACTTTTTTAAACTCAGCCATTATACTAGCAAACACTCACTGTACCTAGTTGTATCCTAAACGTGGCTATTGTACTTTTGTCTATTCACAGTATTGGAACGTTATTTGCAGCACGTCTGCCTGCATTGCACACTCTAACTTTTTTAAACTCAGCCATTATACTAGCAAACACTCAGTGTACCTAGTTGTATCCTAAACGTGGCTATTTTACTTTTGTCTATTCACAGTATTGGAACGATATTTGCAGCACGTCTGCCTGCATTGCACACTCTAACTTTTTTAAACTCAGCCATTATACTAGCAAACACTCACTGTACCTAGTTGTATCCTAAACGTGGCTATTGTACTTTTGTCAATTCACAGTATTGGAACGTTATTTGCAGCACGTCTGCCTGCATTGCACACTCAAACTTTTTTAAACTCAGCCATTTATAGTAGCAAACACTCAGTGTACCTAGTTGTATCCTAAACGTGGCTATTGTACTTTTGTCAATTCACAGTATTGGAACGTTATTTGCAGCACGTCTGCCTGCATTGCACACTCAAACTTTTTTAAACTCAGCCATTTATAGTAGCAAACACTCAGTGTACCTAGTTGTATCCTAAACGTGGCTATTGTACTTTTGTCTATTCACACTACTGCAAATCTATGTGCAGCACCTCTGCATGACAACCTCGTGCTCTGTTTTTAATAAGCTATAATGATAGCACAAAATACTGCCATTTTGTGGCATCATAGAACTGGCTGTTGTATTCCATTAGTGCCCCACTGGTGACAAGCTATTTCTAGCACCTCTACATCACACCCTCATGCACATTTAGCTACGCTAATGTTATAGCAAACTCATGGAATTCATTGCTGCATTTCATAATTCGGAGGGATAGAAAGTCAGGCTTCCTTTAGCTTTTCCTTCTGTTCATAGACAGCATCTCCAAGACAAATTTCCCCTCCACGTCTAAGTGTGGAGAGGCAGCTAGTGCGCATGCGTGTGCCGATGTACCCCAGCTGCAGCATAATTACAGTGTTTCGCCTAGTGAGTATGCTCAGCCTGACTGTGCCATTCCTGACGCTAAGTCTTCATTTCGGGATACAGCGCATGCTCCCACACTAAGTGTGAAAAGCCTCTTTGCACAGGTGCTTGCATTCTGTGCCGGGTCTAAGTCCTGTTTTGTGCCTAGACACCATGCTAAAGCTGATAGTCTTTTTTCAGAGACTGTATTTCATGCTACTGAGCATGCTCAGGCACTTCCTGCATCAGAGACTAGGTCCGGTAATGAACTCTTTGGCCCTGGCCCTGATGTGGGGGTCCCATATAGACCACAGGGCATCAGGTGTCCTCCCAAATGGCTTGCAGAGGCCCACACCTATGACTTGTCACCGCATTATTGATGGTCAGACGATGACTGGTGAGGTGTTTGGGTCATGGCAGCCATGAGGTCATCATTGAAGTTGCGTTTCCAAATAGGACGCTAGTTATGCCACTCATGACGTGTCACTCTGCTTTTGTCTCCAGGAGGTGCATTGTGGTTCACCCTGGTTTGGGGCGGACCCAGGTTATAAAAGGGGCTGGAGCCAACAAGGAGGTGCGCAGTCTTCTATTATGCTCCGAAAGAGCACACCTCCATGTGTTGAACCCATTGCGGCTTTAGGCCAGAGGTAGGCAGGGATAGGGTGGTGGATGCAGGCCACCACCACAGTTGGTAACGCAGAACGGTTAAGACCAGCTCCTGTCCTAACAGTCCTGCTTGTGCAGCCCAGTGGCATTAACAGGCCTGCTGCTGCTGATGCGCCTGCTGTCCACAGGTGTGGCCCCTACGCACACGGTCAGCGTACTCAATGGCCCCTGTGTTGTTAACAGGGAGTTCCTGGGCTGGGTGGGCATGTGGACCCTGTGACGCTAACAGGGCTCACAGTCTCCAGATCCGAATGGCGTCTAACTCGGTTCAGGCTACTATTAGTTTCATAGCCACACAGCTCTGTATCCTCCACCAAACCTTCAAGTTGCCAACCTCTCCTTTTCCAACTGGGAGCACGGTGGACACTGACTGCTGAAGGTGATATATACCTTTCTCTTTCTTTTCTTATTAATTTTTGTTATATAGCGGTCACAGATTATATACCACTTTATCCAAATCTGCCAGTCCCACTGTAACAGATGTTGTTTCTTCAGCAAATGTTACAGTTGTTTAACCACCAAATCCACGGACCAAAATTTTTTTCCCCTTTCCAACACACCTGTTCCCCTTTCCAACAGCATCTGTCCTTTTTCAACTCATTTTGGGATATGACCAAAAGTGCAACTGTGCAGGGACACCGTACTCAACGCCATCTCAGCACAGCAGCCATCCCTCGGTCCCTCCGATGTGGACAAGTAAAAGACCATTTCCTCCTATCCATGACAAAGTGTTGAGATTCACTCTGTGCAGCACTGGTGTTTAGTGGAAAAGTAGATCTAAGATTGCGTACCACATTCTGCAGATACTCCTGTATACGTGCGTCTATTTCTATGGCAGGAATTAGTTCGCCAAATTTTGTCTTGTACCGGGGATCTAACAGTGTGGCAACCCAGTATTCAGGATTACTTCAAATTCATACAATCCGAGGGTCATGTAGGTAGTGCAGCAAGAAGGCGCTCATGTGTCTTGTGCATCCAGGAGGACCAAGTCCTTGGTGTGTTGGTGGCAGAGAGGTGAGAATCGTGCATCCTTCCTCTGCCCTCTACCTACAACCTCGCACAACCGAAATGTGAGCAAGCTCTCACTCATCTGCTGAGTCTTCCATGCCCATCGCCAGTTCGTCCTCCATTTCTTCATGGGCTCCTGCACTTTCATCAACACTTTTTGCTGATACTATGCGCCCTTGTTAATCCCTCTCCCTCACCATGACTGCCGCATAGGTGCCGCTGACCATCTGGACCTCGTAGATCTTGTTATCCCTTCCGCATATGACTCCTCCTGTACTTCCTCCCCTTCCTCTTGTCCCAACACCTGACTCCGAATAATAATTACAGTGTGCTCCATCATGTAGATGACCAGAATTGTCACGCTGAGAATGACATTGCCAGTGCTAAACATCTTCGTCGACATTTCAAAACTGTGTAGCAGGGTGCATAGGTCCTTGATCTGACACCACTCCAGCAGCGTGATCTGCACCACCTCTGGATCAACTTATCCCAGGCTATATGTCTTACCGTATTTCAGCAGGGCTCTGCGGTGCTGCCACACACGCTGCAACATGTGCAGATTCCAATTCCTGCGTGTCGGAACATCGCATTTCCGGCGTTTAACTGCCAGACCCTAAGACTTCCGGAGTGATGAAAGTTGTTGAGCTGCTGTGTGCGCACGATGGAAGTGAGCACATAGCGAGCGTGCCCGCTGCACAAGGCCATGTAGGCCGTGATGGTGTTTTAAAAATTGCTGGAGAATTCGGATCAACACGTGAGCCATAAAAGGCACGTGTGTCACATTGCCCTGAGGATGGCCCGCAGCCAGGTTTGCATCATTGCCGCACACGGCTGTTAAGTCACCAACGGAGTCCGCTCCGTCAATTTGTACTCCGGTCGCCAGGTGACAACGTGTTCCTTTCATGAATAGTGCTGATGATGGGAGAGTAGTCGATGCCAGCGGCGCAGGTGGACGCAGGTTATGCTCACCCACTGGGCTGCATTACCTTGACAGATGCAGAATCTCTGGCTGAATGTAGCTGGTGGGTATCTCACAGATGAAATACCATCATTCAGCTACAACCAATGGGAAGACACCACACCCTTTTTTATGCCCATCCTGTCTGCAGACCACTGCCAGACATAGCTATGAACCTCTGGTTAATTTTACCCCCAGTTCAGTTTTATGATTTTGTGTGCTTGTTACCTGACTACTTTTCCTGCTTGCTGTTTATGTACCTTGTTGGCCGATACGCATTTCACCTCTGCTTGTTTTCTGATTAAGTCCTGGCCGTCCCATTCTGTTCCTGTTCCTCAATTAATGTTTTGACCCTGCCTGACTACTATTCTCTGTAATAGCGGTGTGACTCACATTTCCCATACATTTCAAAGTAAAACTTTGACCGCCTGATGGCATTGAGCTCTGCTGCCAGCATAGTAAGGAGGTGTGTGGTAGTCCTTGTGCGCAGTTGCAAGGAAGGGTGGCCTGACCACACAGGGTTTGCGCAAAGGTAGAGGACCCACACGAGGTTGAAGAGGCAGAAGCAGTGTATTAACTTCTACATACAGAACAAGGATTGAAACAACTCGTGGGGACGGCAAGACTTGTACAGCAGACCCTTCTCCATCTCTCACCATAGTTTGCCAGTGCCCAGTCAGTGACATGTAATGACCCTGTCTATGCTTACTGGTCCAAGTATCTGTGTTGAAATGCACCCTGTCGCACACAGATTTTCTCAAGGAAGTGGTGATGTTGTGTGCGACATGCCGGTGTAGCGCGGGCATGCTTTTCTTGGAGAAGCAGTGGTGATTGGGCATCTGGTACTGGGGCACAGCGACAGACATAAGGTCTGTAAAATCCTGTGTGTCCACTACGCGTAAAGGCAGCATTTCGGTAGCCAACAGCTTACAGAGGGATAGAGTCAACCACTTAGCTTTGTCATGGGTCGCAGTAAGTGGCCTTTTATTTGACCACATCTGAGGGACAGAGATCTGGCTGCTGTCTGTAGACGGTGTTGAGTAGGGTGTCCCTGGAAAAATGCAGGTTTGTGAGAAAAGTGCAGGCGGAGACATGATGTTGGCTTCATCTTGCCTTCAGATCTGTTCATCTTGTATCATTTTTAAAAAACACAGCAAGCAAGGGTTACTCCAAGCGGAGTCTCCCTTTTTTTCCAAAAATTGGGCCCCACACAGACACCTTATCAGTGGCAGCACTTGTGCCCTAGTTGCAAACAGGATGTTTTGATTTGCATCAAGCACATTCCAAATCCACAAGCATTTACTCTCCCCAGGATGACACAGGGGTAGTAAATTCCTTCTGGATCCATGACTTGTTCATTTTGATGAACGTCAGTCTGTCCACATTGTCACTGGACAGACGCGTGCGCTTATCTGTCAGCACACACCCAGCAGCACTGAAGACACGTTCAGAGACAACGCTGGCAGCTGGACACGACAAAATCTTCGAGGCGTAACTGGAGAGCTCTTGACATTTTTCTAGATTTGAAGCACAAAAGGAGCAAGGCTCCATTTGCAAAGTCATTGCATCGATGTTCATTTGGAGATACTCCTGTATCATCCTCTCCATCCGTTGACTATGTGTCAGACTTGTTGTCTCTGGTGGCCTTGCAAAGGAGGGTCTAAAAAAATTATGAAAAGATTCCATAAAATTGCTGTTACCAGCACCAGATACGGTCCTACTGGTACGGGTAGACTGTTGAAGATGACGAGGCCGTCCCATGTTTGTGAAGTTACAACTGGGAGAATCACTCCCTTCACCTGCACGGTTGTTTGGTGGAAAAGCCGAGCTAAGATCGAGTAACAGCTTCTGCTGATACTCCTGCATACGTGCGTCCCTTTCTATGGGTGGAATTATGTCACAAAATTTGGACTTGTCCCGGGGATCTAATAGTGTGGCAAGCCAGTAGTCATCATCACTTCTAATTTTGACAATACGAGGGTCATGTTGGAGGTAGTGCAACAAGAAGGCACTCATGTGTCTTGCGCAGCCATGCGCACCAAGTCCACGCTGTGTTTGTGGCATAGAGGTGCTAACCGTTCTTTCTTCCTCTGTCATCTCCCCCCAACCTCTTTCAACTGAAATTTGACCAAGGTCCCCCTCATCTGCTGAGTCTTCCATGTCCATGGACAGTTCGTCCTCCATATCTTCATGTCCTCCTGCACCTTCCTCAACATCTCACCTGCTACCATGCGCCCTTGTTGATCCCTGTCCCCCATGGTCCCATGCCTGCCGCGTTGGTGATGATGAACGTCTGGACCTTGGTGATGTTGTTGTGTCTTGCGCATATGAATCCTCCTGTAGTTCCTCCCCTTCCTGTTGTCCCACCCCCTGACTACGAATAGTGTTTAGCGTGTGCTCCAGCATGTAAATGACTGTAATCGTCATGCTGATAATGGCATTGTCAGCGCTAAACATATTCGTCGCCATGTCGAAACTGTGCAGAAGGGTGCATAGGTCCTTGATCTGAGATCACTCCATCAGGGTGATCTGCCCCACTTCTGCATCTCGTTGGCCCAGGCTATACATCATGACGTATTGCACCAGGGCTCGCCGGTGCTGCCACAGTCGCTGTAACATGTGGAGAGTTGAATTCCAGCGTGTCGCCACATCGCATTTCAGGCGATGAACCGGCAGGCCGAAAGACTTCTGGAGCGATGCAAGTCGCTCAGGTGCGGCGGTTGAACGGCGGAAGTGAGCACTGCAGACAGTTTCCGTGCCCTGGTCAGAAGGCCATCTAGGCCGGGATAGTGTGTTAAAAATTGCTGGACAACAAGGTTAAACACGTGAGCCATACAAGGCACGTGTGTCACCTTGCCCAGGCGAAGGGCCGCACCCAGGTTTGCAGCATTGTCGCACACGGCCTTACCAGGCTGCAGGTTGAGTGGAGACAACCATTTATCAAAATCAGTCTCCAGAGCTGCCCACAACTCAGTCGCTGTGTGACTCCTATTTCAAAGACATGTCAAGCTAAAGACCGCCTGATGCCGTTGCGCTCTGCTACCAGCATAGTAATGAGGGGTGCGTGATTCCTTCTGCGCAGTGAGAACGCTGGTGGCCTGACCAGGCAGGCTTGGGGCGGAGGTGGAGGACCCAGATGAGGTGGAGGATGCAGAAGCAGTGGCGGAACTTGGACAGACAGAGGATTGACACACAAGTCGTGGGGACGGCAAGACTTGTGCAGCAGACCCTTCACCATCTATCACCATAGTTACCCAGTGGCCAGTCAGCGACATGTAACGTCCCTGTCCATGCTTACTGGTCCAAGTATCGGTGGTGAAATGCACCCGTTCACACACAGAGTTTCTCAAGGAAGCGGTGATGTTGTGTGCGACATGCTGGTGTAGCGCGGGCACACCTTTCTTAGAGAAGTAGTGGCGACTAGGCATCTGGTACTGGGGCACAGCGACAGACATAAGGTCTCTAAAATCCTGTGTGTCCACTAGGCGGAAAGGCAGCATTTCTGTAGTCAACAGCTTACAGAGGGATAGAGTCAACCTCTTCGCTTTGTCATGGGTCGCAGGAAGTGGCCTTTTATTTGACCACATCTGAGGGACAGAGATCTGGCTGCTGTGTGTAGACGGTGTTGAGTCGGGTGTCCCTGGAAAAATGAAGCTTTGTGAGGAAAGTGCAGGCGGAGACATGATGTTGCCTTCATCCAAAGTTGGTGCTATCGATGTCTGAGAGAGCTGTACACACTCACTTGTTTCCCCTTCCAAACCAACTGACGACCTACCAAGCAAACTGCCTGTTGCGGTTACAGTGGTGGAAGTTGTGGGTGGAAAAACAGGTGTGACAGCTGTCCCCACAGTCCTAGAAGATGACGAGCGCGCGGATGCACTGGAAGGGGCAGGCGGTGGATGGTTCGCTCCGCTAGGCCGCATTGCAGCACGGTGAGCTTCCCATCGGGCCATATGATATTTATTCATGTGACGATTCATGGAAGAAGTTGTCAAACTGCTGAGGTTTTGACCTCTACTAAGAGAACCATGACAAATTTTACAGATCACATAATTTGGGCGATCTTTTTCTATGTCAAAAAAGGACCTGGCTAGGCAAGGCTTAGAGGCCATGCGACCTGTTGATCCACCCCGAATAATGCTCAGAGGCAGAGTGGTGGCTGAGGATGCAGTTGTAGACGTGCTACCAGTGCTCCGACTGTGTCCAGGAAGGCGCCAGGTTACTTCGACGTCGGTTGCATCCTCCTCCACCGCCTCTGTTGACCTCCTCGAGTGTCTGACTGTGGGTTGACAGTAGGTGTGATCTAGAACTTAATCATCAATTGTTGTGTTTGCACTCCCCTACCCCTCAGACCGAGTTTCTTCTTGCCCTGACCGAATATTTAAGTTGTCATCCCAATCGGGTATCTGCGTCTCATCTTCATCAGTATGTTCCTCATTGCCTATAACCACAGTTGTTGGAAAGGCAGCATTTTGGTAGCCAACAGTTTGCATATGATGAAAGTCAACCTCCAAGCCATTTCATGCCCTTCTAAAAGCATGTAAAACACAGCGAGGGGACTCCAACCACAGTCTCCCTCGTTGCCACTAACTGGGCCACACACACCCCACTTGACTGGCATCGGTTGAGCCCCCTTTTGAAAAAGAAAAAGATGCTTTGCATGAAGCACTCTCAAAAATACGCGTGCCTTTCCCGTCCCCTGGCTGACCCAGGGGAAGAAAAGTCCTCTGAGAGCCATGACTTGTTCATCTTGGTTCTTTTAGAGACACAGCGAGGGGACTCCAACCACAGTCTCCCTCGTTGCCACTAACTGGGCCACACACACCCCACTTGACTGGCATCGGTTGAGCCCCCTTTTGAAAAAGAAAAAGATGCTTTGCATGAAGCACTCTCAAAAATACGCGTGCCTTTCCCGTCCCCTGGCTGACCCAGGGGAAGAAAAGTCCTCTGAGAGCCATGACTTGTTCATCTTGGTTCTTTTAGAGACACAGCGAGGGGACTCCAACCACAGTCTCCCTCGTTGCCACTAACTGGGCCACACACACCCCACTTGACTGGCATCGGTTGAGCCCCCTTTTGAAAAAGAAAAAGATGCTTTGCATGAAGCACTCTCAAAAATACGCGTGCCTTTCCCGTCCCCTGGCTGACCCAGGGGAAGAAAAGTCCTCTGAGAGCCATGACTTGTTCATCTTGGTTCTTTTAGAGACACAGTGAGGGGACTCCAACCACAGTCTCCCTCGTTGCCACTAACTGGGCCACACACACCCCACTTGACTGGCATCGGTTGAGCCCCCTTTTGAAAAAGAAAAAGATGCTTTGCATGAAGCACTCTCAAAAATACGCGTGCCTTTCCCGTCCCCTGGCTGACCCAGGGGAAGAAAAGTCCTCTGAGAGCCATGACTTGTTCATCTTGGTTCTTTTAGAGACACAGCGAGGGGACTCCAACCACAGTCTCCCTCGTTGCCACTAACTGGGCCACACACACCCCACTTGACTGGCATCGGTTGAGCCCCCTTTTGAAAAAGAAAAAGATGCTTTGCATGAAGCACTCTCAAAAATACGCGTGCCTTTCCCGTCCCCTGGCTGACCCAGGGGAAGAAAAGTCCTCTGAGAGCCATGACTTGTTCATCTTGGTTCTTTTAGAGACACAGCGAGGGGACTCCAACCACAGTCTCCCTCGTTGCCACTAACTGGGCCACACACACCCCACTTGACTGGCATCGGTTGAGCCCCCTTTTGAAAAAGAAAAAGATGCTTTGCATGAAGCACTCTCAAAAATACGCGTGCCTTTCCCGTCCCCTGGCTGACCCAGGGGAAGAAAAGTCCTCTGAGAGCCATGACTTGTTCATCTTGGTTCTTTTAGAGACACAGCGAGGGGACTCCAACCACAGTCTCCCTCGTTGCCACTAACTGGGCCACACACACCCCACTTGACTGGCATCGGTTGAGCCCCCTTTTGAAAAAGAAAAAGATGCTTTGCATGAAGCACTCTCAAAAATACGCGTGCCTTTCCCGTCCCCTGGCTGACCCAGGGGAAGAAAAGTCCTCTGAGAGCCATGACTTGTTCATCTTGGTTCTTTTAGAGACACAGCGAGGGGACTCCAACCACAGTCTCCCTCGTTGCCACTAACTGGGCCACACACACCCCACTTGACTGGCATCGGTTGAGCCCCCTTTTGAAAAAGAAAAAGATGCTTTGCATGAAGCACTCTCAAAAATACGCGTGCCTTTCCCGTCCCCTGGCTGACCCAGGGGAAGAAAAGTCCTCTGAGAGCCATGACTTGTTCATCTTGGTTCTTTTAGAGACACAGCGAGGGGACTCCAACCACAGTCTCCCTCGTTGCCACTAACTGGGCCACACACACCCCACTTGACTGGCATCGGTTGAGCCCCCTTTTGAAAAAGAAAAAGATGCTTTGCATGAAGCACTCTCAAAAATACGCGTGCCTTTCCCGTCCCCTGGCTGACCCAGGGGAAGAAAAGTCCTCTGAGAGCCATGACTTGTTCATCTTGGTTCTTTTAGAGACACAGCGAGGGGACTCCAACCACAGTCTCCCTCGTTGCCACTAACTGGGCCACACACACCCCACTTGACTGGCATCGGTTGAGCCCCCTTTTGAAAAAGAAAAAGATGCTTTGCATGAAGCACTCTCAAAAATACGCGTGCCTTTCCCGTCCCCTGGCTGACCCAGGGGAAGAAAAGTCCTCTGAGAGCCATGACTTGTTCATCTTGGTTCTTTTAGAGACACAGCGAGGGGACTCCAACCACAGTCTCCCTCGTTGCCACTAACTGGGCCACACACACCCCACTTGACTGGCATCGGTTGAGCCCCCTTTTGAAAAAGAAAAAGATGCTTTGCATGAAGCACTCTCAAAAATACGCGTGCCTTTCCCGTCCCCTGGCTGACCCAGGGGAAGAAAAGTCCTCTGAGAGCCATGACTTGTTCATCTTGGTTCTTTTAGAGACACAGCGAGGGGACTCCAACCACAGTCTCCCTCGTTGCCACTAACTGGGCCACACACACCCCACTTGACTGGCATCGGTTGAGCCCCCTTTTGAAAAAGAAAAAGATGCTTTGCATGAAGCACTCTCAAAAATACGCGTGCCTTTCCCGTCCCCTGGCTGACCCAGGGGAAGAAAAGTCCTCTGAGAGCCATGACTTGTTCATCTTGGTTCTTTTAGAGACACAGCGAGGAGACTCCAACCACAGTCTCCCTCGTTGCCACTAACTGGGCCACACACACCCCACTTGACTGGCATCGGTTGAGCCCCCTTTTGAAAAAGAAAAAGATGCTTTGCATGAAGCACTCTCAAAAATACGCGTGCCTTTCCCGTCCCCTGGCTGACCCAGGGGAAGAAAAGTCCTCTGAGAGCCATGACTTGTTCATCTTGGTTCTTTTAGAGACACAGCGAGGGGACTCCAACCACAGTCTCCCTCGTTGCCACTAACTGGGCCACACACACCCCACTTGACTGGCATCGGTTGAGCACCCTTTTGAAAAAGAAAAAGATGCTTTGCATGAAGCACTCTCAAAAATACGCGTGCCTTTCCCGTCCCCTGGCTGACCCAGGGGAAGAAAAGTCCTCTGAGAGCCATGACTTGTTCATCTTGGTTCTTTTAGAGACACAGCGAGGGGACTCCAACCACAGTCTCCCTCGTTGCCACTAACTGGGCCACACACACCCCACTTGACTGGCATCGGTTGACCCCCCCTTTTGACAAAGAAAAAGATGCTTTGCATGAAGCACTCTCAAAAATACGCGTGCCTTTCCCGTCCCCTGGCTGACCCAGGGGAAGAAAAGTCCTCTGAGAGCCATGACTTGTTCATCTTGGTTCTTTTAGAGACACAGCGAGGGGACTCCAACCACAGTCTCCCTCGTTGCCACTAACTGGGCCACACACACCCCACTTGACTGGCATCGGTTGACCCCCCCTTTTGACAAAGAAAAAGATGCTTTGCATGAAGCACTCTCAAAAATACGCGTGCCTTTCCCGTCCCCTGGCTGACCCAGGGGAAGAAAAGTCCTCTGAGAGCCATGACTTGTTCATCTTGGTTCTTTTAGAGACACAGCGAAGGGACTCCAACCACAGTCTCCCTCGTTGCCACTAACTGGGCCACACACACCCCACTTGACTGGCATCGGTTGAGCCCCCTTTTGAAAAAGAAAAAGATGCTTTGCATGAAGCACTCTCAAAAATACGCGTGCCTTTCCCGTCCCCTGGCTGACCCAGGGGAAGAAAAGTCCTCTGAGAGCCATGACTTGTTCATCTTGGTTCTTTTAGAGACACAGCGAGGGGACTCCAACCACAGTCTCCCTCGTTGCCACTAACTGGGCCACACACACCCCACTTGACTGGCATCGGTTGAGCCCCCTTTTGAAAAAGAAAAAGATGCTTTGCATGAAGCACTCTCAAAAATACGCGTGCCTTTCCCGTCCCCTGGCTGACCCAGGGGAAGAAAAGTCCTCTGAGAGCCATGACTTGTTCATCTTGGTTCTTTTAGAGACACAGCGAGGGGACTCCAACCACAGTCTCCCTCGTTGCCACTAACTGGGCCACACACACCCCACTTGACTGGCATCGGTTGACCCCCCCTTTTGACAAAGAAAAAGATGCTTTGCATGAAGCACTCTCAAAAATACGCGTGCCTTTCCCGTCCCCTGGCTGACCCAGGGGAAGAAAAGTCCTCTGAGAGCCATGACTTGTTCATCTTGGTTCTTTTAGAGACACAGCGAGGGGACTCCAACCACAGTCTCCCTCGTTGCCACTAACTGGGCCACACACACCCCACTTGACTGGCATCGGTTGAGCCCCCTTTTGAAAAAGAAAAAGATGCTTTGCATGAAGCACTCTCAAAAATACGCGTGCCTTTCCCGTCCCCTGGCTGACCCAGGGGAAGAAAAGTCCTCTGAGAGCCATGACTTGTTCATCTTGGTTCTTTTAGAGACACAGCGAGGGGACTCCAACCACAGTCTCCCTCGTTGCCACTAACTGGGCCACACACACCCCACTTGACTGGCATCGGTTGAGCCCCCTTTTGAAAAAGAAAAAGATGCTTTGCATGAAGCACTCTCAAAAATACGCGTGCCTTTCCCGTCCCCTGGCTGACCCAGGGGAAGAAAAGTCCTCTGAGAGCCATGACTTGTTCATCTTGGTTCTTTTAGAGACACAGCGAGGGGACTCCAACCACAGTCTCCCTCGTTGCCACTAACTGGGCCACACACACCCCACTTGACTGGCATCGGTTGAGCCCCCTTTTGAAAAAGAAAAAGATGCTTTGCATGAAGCACTCTCAAAAATACGCGTGCCTTTCCCGTCCCCTGGCTGACCCAGGGGAAGAAAAGTCCTCTGAGAGCCATGACTTGTTCATCTTGGTTCTTTTAGAGACACAGCGAGGGGACTCCAACCACAGTCTCCCTCGTTGCCACTAACTGGGCCACACACACCCCACTTGACTGGCATCGGTTG
The DNA here is from genome assembly GCF_048569485.1 of Anomaloglossus baeobatrachus. Lineage (NCBI taxonomy): Eukaryota > Metazoa > Chordata > Amphibia > Anura > Aromobatidae > Anomaloglossus > Anomaloglossus baeobatrachus. The sequence continues at coordinate 87,537,494 of NC_134363.1, read as the reverse complement.
AGCCCCCCTTTTGACAAAGAAAAAGATGCTTTGCATGAAGCACTCTCAAAAATACGCGTGCCTTTCGCCTCCCCTGGCTGACCCAGGGGAAGAAAAGTCCTCTGAGAGCCAGGTCCACATTGTCAGTGGACAGACACGTGTGCTTATCTGCCAGCAGACCCCCCAGCAGCACTGAAGACAGGTTCCGAGAGAACGCTGGCTGCAGGACACGACAAGATCCTCAAGGCGTACGTGGCGAGCTCAGGCAATTTATCCAGATTGGAAGCCTAAAATGAGCAGGGCTCAAGTTGCACAATAATGGAATCGATGTTTCTTTGCATATACTCATATATCTGTGTGTCTCCCTCTTTTTCCTTGTCCAGCTGTTTTGTTTTCACATGAGTATATGTCCTTGTCACTTTCCCATGTGTTTGTGTTATGTTGTGAGTTGTTTGTCACCTTTTGGACACCTTTCAGGGTGTTTTCTAGGTGTTTTACTGTGTTTGTGATTGCCTGCCATTGTTTCCTATGGGCTCGAGTTCGGTTCGTCGAACGTTCGACGAGCCGAACTCGAGCCAGACCCCCCGTTCGGCGAACCGCCTCGAGCCGAACCGGGACCGGTTCGCTCATCTCTAGTCCTGAGTGCCGGCTACTTCCCTCAAAGCTGGAATCAAGGTCTCATAACGCCCATCTACAAGGATGGAGACCGATATGACCCAGCAAACTACAGAGGGATCTGTGTCAACAGCATTCTGGCAAAACTGTTTAACAGCATCATTAATAAAAGGATTATCACCTTCCTCACCCAGGGTGACGTCCTCAGCAGAAGCCAAGCTGGGTTCATGCCAAACCACCGCACCACGGACCACATTTACACCCTGCAAAGCCTCATCAAGACCCACGTCCACGACAAAAAACAGGGGAAAATATTTGCATGTTTCGTGGACTTCAAAAAGGCCTTTGACTCAGTGTGGCATCCAGGCCTGTTCCTGAAACTCCTGGAGAGCGGAATAGGTGGCAGGACCTACGACGTGATCAAGAGCTCATACACTGAGAACCGGTGCAGCGTGAAGGTGAACGGAAAGAGGACGGCTTTCTTCCGACAGGGCCGTGGGGTCAGACAGGGCTGCAGCCTGAGTCCAACTCTATTCAACATCTATATAAATGGACTAGCAACAGCTCTAGAGTCCTCACCCACTCCAGGCCTCAGTCTGCATGACCGAGAGGTGAAGTTCCTGCTGTACGCAGATGACCTCCTGCTACTCTCCCCAACTGAAAGAGGCCTCCAAGATAGCCTGGCAGTACTGGAAACATTCAGCACCACATGGGCGCTTCCCATCAACCAAAAGAAGACCAAAGTCATGGTGTTTCAGAAGAGGAACCAGAACAAAATAAACACTCCCTCCTTCACATTAAATGGCTCCACGCTGGAGAACACCAGCAGCTACACCTACCTCGGTCTGGAGCTAAGCAATAACGGGAGCCTCAAGCAAGCAGCAGAAGCCCTGAAAGGAAAAGCATGCAGAACCTTCTATGCCATCAGAAGACAACTGTACCACCTCAAACCACCTGTGAGAGTCTGGCTCAAGATATTTGACAGCGTCATCACCCCTATACTGCTATATGGCAGCGAGGTATGGGGCCCAGTGACCTACCCAGACCACACAAAGTGGGATTCCAGCCCTACCGAAGTCTTCCACATGGAGTTCTGTAAATATCTCCTCCAAGTCCATCGCAGCACCTCAAACATAGCCTGTAGGGCAGAGCTGGGCCGATTCCCCTTATGGTTCACTATACACAAGAGGGCGCTATCGACACCAGGCACACACACAGAACAGCAACCCCAGCTCCTACCATCATAAAGCCCTGCTGAGCCGGAGCCCAGAGCAAGCCAGGAACCCCGGCAGCCAGTCCCAGCCAAAGTCAGCAACACCCCCTGACAAAAGCCCAAATAAAAGAGATCTCAGAGAGCGGCAAGATGCAATACATAGAGGTCTGGAAGAGTGAATTAGAGAACTCCCAGAAACTCACCATCTACCGGTCACTGCGGAGGGACTACACTCTGGCCCCATATCTGGAAAGGCTACGCCACCCCAAAGACAGGCAGACCCTGAGCCTGTACAGACTGAGTGCCCACAGCCTAGAGGTGGAAACAGGGCGGCACCGACAGACATACAAGCGCGAGAGAACAGACTGTGCCAGCACTGCCAGCAGGGGGCTCTGGAGGACGAGACGCATTTCCTACTGCACTGTGACAAATACTCAGCAGTGCGGGGCTCCCACTTCCAGAATTTACCACCCATAGCCCGGGCTTTCCATCCATGGATGAGGACATGAAACTCCGCTTCCTACTGGGGGAAGAGGAATCAATGGTGGAGATCGCCGCCCAATATGTCACCACATGTGATAAGCTGAGGGGAACCTAAGACCCCTAAATGGACTGTCAGAGCCTAAATTGTGCCCCCAACTCCCCATAACCCTGATCCCCTCCCACCACACTTACTGTATTTCTCTTGCTTTGGCAACACTAATTGTATTTTGGTCCTGCCAATAAAGCATATTTGAATTTGAATTTGAATTTGAATTAGAGAGAGAGAGAGAGAGAGAGAGAGAGAGAGAGAGAGAGAGAGAGAGAGAGAGAGAGAGAGAGAGAGAGAGAGAGAGAGAGAGAGAGAAAAATCTCTTACCCAACAGCAATTCAGGTTCTTGTTTTAAATAGGATACCTTACACACATGTGACATTGCAGCAGGCCGGATGATCAACAGAAGGGGCAGAGATGCTGTAAAGAACCGATCCAATGATCACACGCACCTGTTGTGGGAGAATGACTTGAACCTATGAATCGATGCACACAAAATCAAAAAAATACACCATTCAAAAAAGTTTTTCAAATGAATTAGGCATTCGAGAAAAGCTAGAGTATCTCCGTAGTCGGCAGGATTTGAACCTGCGCGGGAAACCCCAATAGATTTCGAGTCCATCGCCTTAACCTCTCGGCCACGACTACTCATGCGTGTTAATGTAATCTTAAGTTTTACAAGCTTTTTGTTACAGTGACTTTTCCTCAAGCTCATGTTTTTTCTTTGGGAAGACCTTTAAAAAAATGGAAGATTTCTGATTTCTGTGGAAACAAAACTCCAAGGCTCATTGATATTTAAAAGTCTCATTTATTGCCAACTTCCTATAGAACCTTGGACAATTCAATCCTTTTCCCAAATCTAAAATTGTTCAACTCTCACTTTCATGCAAAACCCACTTGTTAGATGGCGTTGGCCATGGGATTCAAATGGATCATACTATGGATTCTTTGACCAATCACGTGTTCTGCTCATGGT